>NC_084603.1:3134598-3237718 GCF_033807715.1 Cololabis saira
TTAGGGGGAAAAAAGGCCCTCATTTCGTCGGAAAAATAAATAAAAAAATAAGGAAATTTCCTACAGATACAATAGGGCCTTCGCACTGTAAGTGCAGCAGCAGCAGCAGCAACGTTAGCATGTCCCTGGCTTTTTTTCTGAATGAGAATCAATAAGGGGATCGATAAAGAACCGAATCGTTAAGCAGAATCGAAAATGGAATCGGAATCATAAAAATATTGTCAATTTCCATCCCTACTTGTAGGTTTAAATCGTAACATGAATTGTGTGGCGGCCTTTCTATTGTCTTCCAGCCACTTTCCTAGTTCAGAGGAGACTTGCACTCCAATAAAACAATCACTGTCTGGCTACGTATCGAACGGAGATTTATTAAACTCTCGACCGTGCAGTGTCCACAACAAATCATAAGTAAATTTACACGGCAAAAACTCAAAATCTACCAGGAATATTTGTCATATTTCTAGTTACAGTGCAATGTGATGAGGGATGACATGTGTGGGGGATATAAACCACAGACTGGGACTTAGTTCTTCCTCACAATGGCCCTGGTTTATTTCCTTGCAACAACAGACTCATATATTGTCGGCCGGGTGAATACGCCGCGCTTTCTTCATACCTTGAATGAAAAACCTTTCATCTGTGAATGAGCAGCGCACGAGTGAGTCAGTGGGTGAGCTGCAGCATAATTAAAGCATTCCTGGAGTCTGTGTTGCCGTGCACATCCCCACATCCACTCTTACCCGCTCGCCTCGTTCCAGAGGGATCTGCTATTTTAAATCAACCTGTAGGCAACTCAGAAATGAGGTCGGATTGCAAACGTTGGCGCCGTGGGAATCAAGCCCTCTCAACACACTGACATTTCTCTCTGTGGACAAAATGAAAAGATGGTGGAGGAAGAGAAGGAGGCAAATGTCACAGAGAGGAACAGAAACACAACGAGGAATCGGCGCAGAAATGTTCTTTCATCAACCGGGTGCAGGTGACACCGTGGGAGGGTTTGAAAAGTTCGGAAGTCCCTGCAGCTTCTGCCAGGCAAACACTCAGACAAAGCTTTCTTGGTCAAATGTAAAAAGTCCATTTCTATGATCAGAAATAATCATAGACATTTAGCTGTTCTTTCCACAGAGGCAAAAGCACAAATGCACCTCACCTGTGCAGTGAGAAGAGATGGAAGAACTGTCGTTGGCGTCTTAGCAGAAGGTTGAAAAACTCAATATCCATTGACTTAAGTGCTTCATAATTATATATATAAGTGTTTCAATAATTATGTGGCTAAGTGACACATTTGATTAAATGTTTCAGAACACAAAGCCTCTGTTGTAATTATTTTTGTTATAACAAAAGAGTATAATATTGCCCCATTAAAAATGTCACTTTGGCGCTTAGTAAATTAAATCATTCTTTCAAGATTACCATCCTGAAAGATAGTTGCCACCCGTTCATTTCCTATATCTCCTTATTTCTGTGTCAGTGTCAGGTCAGGTGAATTTATATAAAGTAATAACTTAATTTATACTTTCTTTAGTCCTCTCTGGTGGGATCAGGTTCCATCTGTGAATAAAGTATGTTTGATCAGTCAGACAAGAGGACTGGACACATTCACTCTCACATACCTACGCACAAAAAATAACAACTGCTGCAAGATTAAAATGCATATATACTGGGAAAAAGGTTTCTGCCAATTAGGCGCTAACCATTGATACTGTATATATGCAGACAAAAACAAAAAAAAACAAAAATTAAAGCTGCAAGCAGCGATGAACGGCCCTCCACCCTTGTAACGTTCAGGCTGCAGTGGAAGCTTGTATGACTTGATGTAGATTCTTCAGGCCTGGACATTTAGTGGATGAAACACCCACGACTCTCTATGTCAAACCATTCAAAAGTTATGGTAGAAAATAGAAACTATCAAATATGGACCAATCAGATGAAGGGTGGGCGCGCTTTTTGGCGTCTATCGTCACCACGGTAACGCTTTTGACTGAGAAAAGTAATGTGCGTCGTCGCAGGATGGAGACGCACATTTTGATGTATAACACACCTGGGTGCACGTTACGGTTCGGGCCGTATTAACTGCCGAAGAAATGGCATAAATTTCACCAAAATGACACAATTAATTGAAAATGGCCGACTTCCTGTTGGGTTTGGGCCATGGCGCCAAGAGACTTTTCTTTAAGTTGTGACATGATACAGGTGTGTAGCGATTTTTGTGCATGTACGTCATTAATAGGCCACGCCCATTAATTGCGAACCATTAAATATCACATTTATCACCAGGCCTGGCTTGGTGCAAAATTTGGTGACTTTTGGGGCACGTTTAGGGGGAAAAAAGGCCCTCATTTCGTCTGAAGAAAAACGAGAAAAAATGCACTACTGTAAGTGCTCAGGCCCTAATTATTTAGACTATAGGACTGGACTTTTGGCAACACTCATTACTGACTTCTCCACCCAAATTCAATTTTAAAGTGGATATTCTTGTACAAATGTTCATCAGCAGCTCCCCCAGGGTGGATGGAGCTGTTGCCATGGCGTTAGGTGGATGAACTCCAGCCAGCTGGTTTGAGTTGCAGTAAAATACATTTCTCTGGATTGGAATAATAATTGAAATGAATGTTTTTAATTAGAATAGCACTAAATGTGTTTGCTTCCCCTGTAAAATTTTTCAAAAAAGTTTTTCAAACCTTTATTTTAAGATTTTAAACACAGTCAGAACATTGACCATGAACATACAAAGTCTGGCATCAAGAAAATAAGCAGATACATTATTAAGACATACATTGAATGAAGTCCGCAGTATATTGCATAGAATAGAATAGAATAGAATAGAATAGAATAGAATAGAATAGAATAGAATGGAATAGAGAAGAATAGAATAGAATAGAATAGAATAGAATAGAATAGAATAGAATAGAATAGAATAGAATAGAATAGAATAGAAAGCCTTTATTATCATTATAATGATACAATGAGATTAGTCGGCAGCTCCATAAAAGTGCACAAAAACTACCGGTATGTAAAAAACCAAATAAGAAACAGGAAACATAAATATATATACACTATGAAAATGAATGAACGAGAGAATATAGCACATAGTAACATAAATATGGCACTAAGTTGAACAAAATTAAATAAAACTAAGTAAGACATTACATTTCTCCAAATATTTCTTCAATTATGTTGAACAAACTCAATTGAAATTGAGTTTAATAGCGGAAGTTACAATGACACTTTCAGAATAAAGGAACCATATAAATACTTACTCTAATAAACCTAAAGCATCAATGGATTGTGTGGTGTTGATTAACTGTTGTATTGTACTAAAAGGTCCACTTAAAAGCTGTTTCTGAACGAAATGTGCCGCCTTTCACGATAAATATTGATTGAAATCTTTATTTCGAGCATTAAATAAAAAAGAAAAAACAAATCAAAGGGAAATAAACCTTCATGCCCGAAAAGGAGTAGGAGGAAGTAAAAAAAACTTATGAGGTCCTACCCCTTGTTTCTTTTTCAATTTTTCTTGAATACAAACTAAAAATAAATAGAAATAAATATAACAGCAAGCTTTACTTTCTCAACAAATATACCTGTTATTACATTATAAAAATATTACAGCACTACAGCACATTATACCAGAGCAATTATAAATAATATACATATACATATACAACATATATATATATATATATATATATATATATATATATATATATATATATATATATATATATATATATATATATATATATATATATATATATATCATTATTATACTTACCATTTTATATAGGCCTACGTACATTATGCTGAATCTGAATATGATCATCATCTCACATGTACCCACGACTGTCGCACAAAAAGTTGGTTGAAAGTTCAGTTCAGTTCATATTTATTTTGAGCAATACAACATTTACAACATAACATAAGTGACCTGCGAGCAACAGAAAATTAAACCTCTAACAGTAGAAGTGCAGGTTCAAAATACAAATTAATTCATTAACACTCGAAAGGGAGTGCGAAGAAGAAAACTTATTTAATCCCACCTCTGTTTCTCATCAAAAACTACACAGATTTTTTAAGGCTTCCTCCTGTCTCAACATTTAAACTAAAACAATGAACAAAAGACCTATATCAAATTATAATAAAATGATTCTACAGTTCACCTCACCTAAATTTGCACACATTGTGGTTGTGAAATGCAGATGCATTTCACAACCACAATGCGTGCAAATCCAGGAAAGTCATTTTATTTTGAAGGAACGAGCAGAAGTATACACGCCAATCACGCAGGTTCGGGCTTGACGTTGGAACATCGACCCACTTTCCCTTTCCAGGCAGCGTCGGTGCGTTTGGATGAGCAGGAGCGCAGAGAGCGCTCCGTCTTCCGCGAGCAGGACGCGCATTCAGGACGCAGGACAAGGACTTGCGACCAGGACGCGCATTCAGGACGCAAAACCAGGACGCAAAACCTGGACGCAAAACCTGGACTTGCGACCAGGACGCAGGACAAGGACGCAAAACCAAGACCGGGACGCACCACTAGGACGCAAAACCAGGACCCGAAACCAAGACGCGCAGCCAGGACGCAGAACCAGGAGGACTCAAAACCAGGACCAGGACGCAAACCAGGACTTGCGACCAAGACGCGCAGCCAGGATAAGCCACCAGGACGCACCACTAGGACGCACCGTCTCCCGCGAGCAGGACGCGCATTCAGGACGCAGGACAAGGACGCAGGAACCGGGTGCCGAAACCAAGACGCAGGACCAGGACCCGAGACCCGGACGGAGGAGCAGGACGGGAAACCAGGACGCAAAACCAGGACTTGCGACCACACTGTATTCCCTAACAGTTGTACTGGCTCATAATTTATAAGGGTGGACTTGCAACCAGGACGCAGGACAAGTACGCAAAACCAGGACCAGGACGCACCACTAGGACGCGCAAACAGGAATTACCACTAGGACGCAAAACCAGGACGCAGGACCAGGACGCGCATTCAGGACTGGAGACCAGGACCAGGACGCGGAACCAGGACGCACCACTAGGACCTGCGACCAGGACGGGAGACCAGGACGCGCAGCCAGGAAAAGCCACCAGGACGCGCCACTAGGGCCGGGAAGCACCACCGGGACGCGCCGCCGCCACTAGGACCAGGACGCGCCTCTGCGCACCTCTCACCATGCTGGAAACCAGGCCGATCCGAGCGCCATGAGTCCGGCCAACGCCACCGGGGGCCCGGGGGGCCCGGGCAGCGCGGGCCCGGGCAGCGCGGAGCGCTACATGTTCGCCCTGGGAACCTACAGACTGCTCGCCTTCACCATCGGGACCATCGGGGTGTTCGGGTTCTGCAACAACGTGGTCGTCATGGTCCTCTACTGCAGGTTCAAGAAGCTCCGCACTCCCACCAACCTGCTGCTGGTCAACATCAGTCTCAGCGACTTCCTGGTCTCCATCACCGGAATAAACTTCACCTTCGCTTCGTGCGTCAAAGGCCGCTGGATCTGGAGCCAGACGACGTGCGTGTGGGACGGGTTCAGCAACAGCTTGTTCGGTGAGGAATAACACCATTTATTTAGACATGCAAACTTGTAAAGCCTTAAGTTAAACTTTTTTCTTTTTCAAAGTAGCCCATGTTTTTATTTTCAATGATTTTTCCATTATATCTCCTTATCGTTCTTTGTTCCGTAACAGGTGAATGTTATAATTTTCTTTTAGAGGGCAGAAATTATCTTATTTCTATAGGAAAGCCTTATGAGGTTGTTATTTAATATAGAGATTTTGCATTCATAAATATTTTATACTATAAAATTGTTTTACTAATATCTGTAGGATTTTATTAATGTAGGTAAAATCTATAATTGTCATTCTGAATTATTAATAATCTGCAAAGCATCCAGTTTTCTCTTGAAATACTATACTTAATACTTATTTTACATGCACTCTCTATCACCCACACACACACACACACACACACACACACACACACACACACACACACACACACATATGTATGTATGTGTGTGTGTGTTAGGAATGGGCGATATTTTACCGTTCACGATAAACCGTCAAAAAAATTCCCCACGGTAAGAATTTGTGGTCTCGCGGTAAAAATGATAAATTGCGGAAATGAGAAAGAAAGAAAGAAAGAAAGAAAGAAAGAAAGAAAGAAAGAAAGAAAGAAAGAAAGAAAGAAAGAAAGAAAGAAAGAAATGAGCCTGAAAGAAAGAAAGAAATTAGCCTGAAAGAAAGAAAGAAAGAAAGAAAGAAAGAAAGAAAGAAAGAAAGAAAGAAAGAAAGAAAGAAAGAAAGAAAGAAAGAAAGAAAGAAAGAAGGAAAAAAGGAAAGAAGGAAAGAAAGAAAGAAAGAAAGAAAGAAATGAGCCAGAAAGAAAGAAAGATTCCCATTGATGACACTTTTTGTATTGGTATTTTTTTTATCGTTACCGGGATAAATGCCAGAAATTATCGCAATACATTTTTTAGTCCATACCGCCCATGTGTGTGTGTGTATATATATATATATATATATATATATATATATATATATATATATAGTGTATAGTATATTTATTCTATAGATTTTTTTTACTCATTTTTGGTCAATGCATTATCTGTTATTGGCATGTTGGTGGATTTTCTGCAGGCATGACTTCATGCCGAGGTATCTTTTCTCATTTCCACTGCTCCTGTTGTTTCTGTGACAAGGCTGGTGGTTAATTATTACCTAAAATGTCTTGCATTGAAGTGTGAACCAACACTTGGGGTCGTTCTCCGAGTCTCCCAGTCCCACCTCCTGCAGGAACGTGAGTCCCGGCTCATTAGAACGAGCCTGCAAGCCTTTGGCTGCTTTTACTGTCAGACGCCAGGCAGCACGGGAGAGAAGCCGTCCCCATCCGTCCCCATCCGTCCCCATCCGTCTTCCTGCCCTTTAAGTGACATTGCCTCCTGTGCATACGATCAACCGACACGTGCCTGCGTCCACGGCCAGCGCTGCAGCCAAACCTTCTGACCATCTGGATTTGCATTGCAGATCATGTCACAGGCAAATGCAAGATCAGAAGAGGCTGTAACTTGAGCTGCTCACAGGAGGGTTGATTTGATTTGATTTGATATGTTTATTTGGTCACGTTGTAGAAGTCAGTAATCAATACAAAATGTTTTGCATGTAGATCAAGCAAGGACCAAAAGGTGTAAACTGAAGCCAAAGCTTATTTTGTCTACTCTTTTAACACAATGTCAACGTGCCACTATAGTGCAAGATTTGAAAAAAAACAAAACAAAATAACTACATGAAAAAAAAAAAAATATATATATATATATATGTATATATATATTAGAGAAAGAAAGACTTTTTTTTACTTTGACTTTTTTTCTCGACATTTCAACTTTTTTCTCGACATTTTGACTTTTTTCTCAACATTTCCACTTTTCTCTCGACATTTCGACTTTTTTCCCGACATTTTGACTGAATTTCTCGACATTTTGACTGAATTTCTCGACATTTCGACTTTTTTCTCAACATTTCGCCTTTTTTTCTCAACATTTCGCCTTTTTCATATACATACATCCATATACATGCATGCTTCCATAGACATAATACACACATAATTCTGTCCATAATTTTGCAATAAATCTACATAATGTGGCTATGCCAATGATTTATAATATTTATGATCTTGTCTTTATACATATTTTTGAATTTCTTTAGTGTATTACACAGTTTCATTTCACTATCAAGGTTGTTCCACAGATTGGCTCCTTTTACTGAGATGCTTCTCTGTTTCACGGTCATTCTTGTCTTGGTTTTCATAAACATACATATTCCTCTCAGTTCATAATGACCGACTCTGCGCTGAAAGAGCTTCAGAACACAGTCAGGGAACGTGTTACTATTTATTTTAAACATAAACTGAGCGGTTTTAAAACCCACCAGGTCATGAAATTTAAGAGTTTGTGAGTTTATGAATAGATTGTTGGTTGATGAACAACATGTGGCTTCCAGCATAGTTTATTATCGATAATAACACCCAAGAATTTATTCTCATATACTCTTTCTAGTTTGATATTATTAATCTTAATTTGTGGCTGGTCATTAGGTTTACGGTATCCAAATAATATGAATTTAGTTGTATTTATGTTTAAAGATAATGTATTAATGTCAAACCATCGTTTTAACCTAGTTAATTCCTCTTGAACTGTATTCAGGAGCAAGCCTGTAACTTGAGTTGCTCACAGGAGGGTTTATACTCTGTTGATGGACTGAAGACTTCTTATTTCATCTCTGACATAACTCTGAGTGAGAAAAGATGCCCACGCTCAGGTGAACGGAGCAGACCTGACAGATAATGGATTCTAAGTTACTGATTGAATACAGCTCTGCAGCTGAAGACCGCGATGTCCTCGCGTGTAGAGAGAGATCCAAGGTCACACATGTGAGAGATCCAAGGTCACGCAGACGTCCCCCTAAGATGATTGGATAAAATCAGGGCGCGTCTTGGGAGGCCAGTGTGCCAGAGATCCTGCTGATACCGAGCGTGCCATGGAATCCAAGGTTAACTCAATAGTAGTTACAGTTCTACAGCACGTGCTGCTTCCTCTATTTCTGCTCCCTAGGAGAAAATAGCACCATCTTTGCACCTTTTTCTGCTCCTACTCAGTGGAGGTTGGTGATTCAGGGACCAGAAAAACTCAGGAGGAGCTGCAGTTGAGCCTGGAATAGCTTTATATTTATAGATATAGATATATACTGTATATATATGTATATATATATATATATATATATATATATATATATATATATATATATATATATATATATATATATATATATATATGTATACACACACACACACACACACATACATACATATATACACACATACGTACATACATATATCCATCATCCATCCATCCATACCTTCATCCATTAATTTTTGTGCGATGTGGACAGGGGAAAGAGGTGGTGGGTCGTTTCTGTCTTTCCTTACGGAGTTGTCGTTTGGTTTGTGCGACACAGTAGAGTTCCTTCTCATGATGTGCAGCACCTTCTTGCACCGACGCCCTCCAGCAGCCTGTTCAAGGCCATGTGCTCCCAGTCCTGAGATGTTATCAGGAATTTCTTATAATAATAATAATAATACCTTTATTTATAAAGCGCTTTTCAAAAACAAGTCACAAAGTGTTTTACATGCAATTAACAACAGGAAACAAACTATTAGTACAATATTAAGACACAATTGAGAGATAATAAAAACAGACAAATAATACAATCAGTTAAACACAAGTCTAAAATAGTGAGTTTTTAAAAGTGACTTAAAAGAAGACGGTGTGTTATCTCCCTGATCTCCTCCGGCAGGTCGTTCCATAAGCGAGGGGCTAAAACAGAAAAGGCCCGGTCACCCTTGGTCTTAAAGTTAGACCAAGGAATGGCCAGGAATGACCCACCAGAGGATCTCAGGGTGAGGTCAGGAGGTCAGCTATGGAATCAGGAGCTAGCCCCATACGAGCCTTAAAGGAGCCGTCTGTAAGAAATGTCCAAAACTGGTACTGCAGTCACTTTCAAAATATTGTTGAGCGGCGTGTACCCTCCCACTCCTCCCCCCGACCAGAGGTTGCCAGGTAGGCTGCAGAATGCAGCAGGAACGTAGGCTGCCATGGTTGCGATAATTAGAGCCGAGCTGGCAACCCGGATGCCGAAACAATACTGACTTGGTGATTGGGAGATAGGTGGAGGGTGGAGCTTCAGAAACAATACTGACTTGGTGATTGGGAGATAGGTGGAGGGTGGAGCTTCAGAAACAATACTGACTTGGTGATTGGGAGATAGGTGGAGGGTGGAGCTTCAGAAACAATACTGACTTGGTGATTGGGAGATAGGTGGAGGGTGGAGCTTCAGAAACAATACTGACTTGGTGATTGGGAGATAGGTGGAGGGTGGAGCTTCAGAAACAATACTGACTTGGTGATTGGGAGATAGGTGGAGGGTGGAGCTTCAGGCCAAAACAAAAAAATGACAACATAAACATCAGTTGAGGGCTGCAACTCCTCTTTTTAAACTGGAATATCCTGGCTTGAGGGCTGTTGTCAGTGACATAAGTATTTGAAATAAACATGATTTTTAAATGTCTGTTGACATATCGGGGTCATTTTATGATTCGTTTTATTATTGCTCTTACATACAGCTCCTTTAAAGTAATAATTAAAATTTTAAAATCCACTCTAAAACGGACCGGGAGCCAGTGAAGGGATTTTAAGATTGGTGTGATATGTTCTCTCCTGTTGGACCGGGTAATGAGTCTGGTTGCTGCATTTTGAATTAACTGTAGTTTATTTAGATTTTGCTGAGTGAGGCATGAAAAAAGTGAATTGCAGTAATCTAACCGGGATGAAATTAATGCATGTATAACTGTCTCTAAGTTTTTAGATGAAAGAAATGTTCCTCAGATTGTTCCTGATGTTGTCCTTGAAACGTTTCCTCTGCCCACCTGGAGCTCGCGGACCTCTGTCCAGCTGGGAATGTAGAATTTGTTTGGGGAGACGGGTGTGGGACCTCTGTCCAGCTGGGAGTATAGATGTTTGGGGAGACGGGTGTGGGACCTCTGTCCAGCTGGGAGTAGAGATGTTTGGGGAGACGGGTGTGGGACCTCTGTCCAGCTGGGAATATAGAATCTGTTTGGGGAGACGGGTGTGGGATCTCTGTCCAGCTGGGAGTATAGATGTTTGGGGAGACGGGTGTGGGACCTCTGTCCAGCTGGGAATATAGAATCTGTTTGGGGAGACGGGTGTGGGATCTCTGTCCAGCTGGGAATATAGATGTTTGGGGAGACGGGTGTGGGACCTCTGTCCAGCTGGGAATGTAGATGTTTGGGGAGACGGGTGTGGGACCTCTGTCCAGCTGGGAGTGTAGATGTTTGGGGAGACGGGTGTGGGACCTCTGTCCAGCTGGGAGTATAGATGTTTGGGGAGACAGGTGTGGGACCTCTGTCCAGCTGGGAGTATATAACCTGTTTGGGGAGACAAGTGTGGGACCTCTGTCCAGCTGGGAGTATATAACCTGTTTGGGGAGACGAGTGTGGGACCTCTGTCCAGCTGGGACTGTAGATGTTTGGGGAGACAGGTGTGGGACCTCTGTCCAGCTGGGAGTGTAGATGTTTGGGGAGACGGGTGTGGGACCTCTGTCCAGCTGGGAGTATAGATGTTTGGGGAGACGGGTGTGGGATCTCTGTCCAGCTGGGAGTATAGATGTTTGGGGAGACGGGTGTGGGACCTCTGTCCAGCTGGGAGTATAGAATCTGTTTGGGGAGACGGGTGTGGGACCTCTGTCCAGCTGGGAGTATAGATGTTTGGGGAGACGGGTGTGGGACCTCTGTCCAGCTAGGAGTATAGATGTTTGGGGAGACGGGTGTGGGACCTCTGTCCAGCTGGGAGTATAGATGTTTGGGGAGACGGGTGTGGGACCTCTGTCCAGCTGGGAGTACAGTTGTTTGGGGAGACGGGTGTGGGACCTCTGTCCAGCTGGGAGTATAGATGTTTGGGGAGACGGGTGTCGGACATGCGGATGGTTTTTAAAAACCCGAATATGAGCAAATTCGGGTTATTCAAAGGGGTTATTGGTGTTTACATGGCCGTGTAACCGGGTTATTGCTAATATTCGGGTTTTAAAAGAGTTATTGATGCATGGAAACGTAGTCCATGATTCTGCCCCGTACAGCGAGGTGTTTAGAACCACAGCCTTGTAAACCAGGAGCTCGGTGTCGACCCGGAGATCTCGGTCTTCAAAGACTCTTTTCCGGAGTCTGGCATAAGCTCCGCTGGTGATGATTGAACTCAGAGTGGATGTCCGCTTTGGAGGAAAGGAGGCTGCCGAGGTCGGGGAAGTGGTCAACATTTTCAAGCGTGGTGTTGTCCACTTTTCTGGTGGGTGGAGCAGGTGGCTGGTTGGGAGGAGGCTGATGTAGCACCTGGATGTTCAGGGCCAGACCCAGGGCTCTGTATGCCTTAGAAAAGGCGTTCAGGATGCCCTGCAGGTCTGCAGAGTGTGCTACGATGGCATTGTCGTCCACATACTGGAGCTCCATGATGGTGGTGTATTGAATCTTAGTTTTGGCTTTGAACCTGTTAAGGTTAAAGAGCCCCCAGTCCTGTACCAGATCGGAATTCCTTGTGGCTCTGTCCAAATGAGGTGTATGGCAGAAATGATACATACATACTGTACATACATACATACATGCTAGGGGTGTAACAATATATCGTGCCACGAAATTTTGCGATACAAAAACATCACGATACGTTAGTGCTGGGCGGTATGACCAAAAATGTATATCACGGTATTTTTCAAAATTATATCGGTTTCACGGTATATCACTGTATTTTTTTTTCATGCACAACTGGGTGTTAAACACATTTTCTAATGATTTGGAAAGGAATTGCTGCAGTAAATTGGCTTAGAATGGCTTATTTTACTGTCATGAGGAAGAAATATTGTAGAAAAACATTAATGTCCACACTAGTATAAATACAGGTTTGCATGGCCTTGCGTATGCCTGGCGCTAGGACCCCGCGGACGCATGGTGTGTCGTCGGGCTGTGTTTTCCTTCATGCTTCCCTGCAGCGTCACATGCAAACACAAACACACGTACCTGGCAGAAAGATTTCTTTATATCATGTTGTCTGTCGCCCGCAATATTTTTTCTTTTTTTGGCCGGCGCCATAGTTGGCTAGCTACAAACTCTATACATCCCATTATGTATAATAATATGCCCGCGCTCTCAGCGGTGGTACTCGCATCGTTAAGGCTGATTTATGGTTCCGCGTTACACCAACGCAGAGCCTACGGCGTAGGGTACGCGGTCAGCGGCCGTACGGTGCACGTCACCGCGTACCCTACGCCGTAGCTTACGGCGTAGGCTCTACGTCGATTTAAAGCCGAACCATAATTTAGGCTTTACTAGGCAACGAAGCAGGTTGACTCCCGTTGCAGAACAGCGCTGTGGAGGCGCTCCTAAACGTAAATGATCATTGATTTATTTAATTTTTTTTAGGCCTGGCGGGGGGTCTCGTTGGCCTGGCGGCCCATACAGTGGTAGGGGAAACAGTGTTGAGCGGCGCTACGTTCCGCCGTGCATGCAGCGTTCCCAACGTTGTGTGGGCTACTGTACATACTCACCGGTATTACGGTATATGAAAAATTCATATCATAAGAAAAATAAACACCGGTATTCGGTATGGATCGGTATACCGCCCAGCACTACGATACGTGTCGTGGAGGTGACAAACTGTATCTGATATTGGGTTATTAATATTAATCTATTGTGTTGACTAGTAACGCGCCTCGACCCGCGGACCAAAATCTTCCTCCGCTCAGAAGAAACTAGTCCCGTTTTGAGGTCTGAACTTTTACTTATGTAAGGCTGGTGTAGAGTTAAGCCTTACCTTATTAAATTAAACCTTTTTGGGGTCGTGAGTAGGATAAACACGGGGACAACTTCTGCTGAGTTCCAGTGTACTTTAATGTCCCTCAACAGTGTAGGATTTTAGAACATCAACACAGCACCTAGTGCCGTACTGTGGCGTATCACTCCGCCCAATCTAAAACAGACTAATCACTACAGATAAACTGACTAGTGTCATTATAGTCCCTGATTTACATCAGAATATAAAGAATATATTTATAAAATAATGAACCCTGAATTACCAAAATAACCTTCTCAACAAAAATAAATCTCCTCTTAAACTTATAAGGTGAGCATGAATCAATCTTTTTTATCATGTAAAATTGCATGTATTCATTTACTTTTATCTATTTATTTAATTTTAGTTACATTTCTGGAAAAGAAAAAAGTCAAGTCATACATGAGAGAAACTATTCAGTTTGTGTCTAAATATTTATACTTGTATGAAACTGAAGATCATAATGCAAACCTGACATTTACTTTTAGTTCATTAGTGTAAAATGGTTGGCCTGGCTTTCTCTTTAAAACTTAAACAGTTATAAAGCATTACAAACTGTAACAATAGGACAAACGTACAGCATTGTTTTGTATTTTGTGTCTTTCAAATAAAAGACAATTTTTTCCAGTCATATGTTCCTCATTCAAGGTTGTTAAAAAAATACTGCTATAATATCGTATCGTATCGTGAGATTAATGTATCATTACACCCCTAATACATAAGTATAGTATTTCAAGAGAGACGGATGTAAATACTGTGGATAAGCTGCTGTGTGTGTTTGAAGTACAATTTGTCTCCAGTTGTCTCACCTGCCAGCTCGCGTGTAAAAGTATTTGTCTCCAGTTGTCTCACCTGCCAGCTCGCATGTAAAAGTGGGAACAAACTGATCTACAAGAGGAACTGAAGAGCTACAAATATGCAAACCACTTCACTTCACTTGGAAAAATCAGACGACATAATGCAGACGCTTCTCTTAGAGCCGTTAGTTCTCACGGTCCCCGACTAAAGTGATTGAATGTGACGCTCAGTTTTGTTTACATGCAGATGAGATTGGGTTCAAAGAGACGATGAGTAGCCGCTGACCCAGATCCTTCAGCCTTCTTATTTCTGCGTTACTCAGTTTGCTCGTCTCTCTCCCTCTCTTTCTCTCCGTCCGTCCAGGCATCGTGTCCATCATGACTCTGGCGGCTCTGGCCTACGAGCGCTACGTCCGGGTGGTGCACGCCCAGGTGGTGGACTTCCCCTGGGCCTGGCGGGCCATCGCCCACATCTGGCTGTACTCTCTGGCCTGGACCGGGGCCCCGCTGCTGGGCTGGAACCGCTACACCCTGGAGATCCACCGGCTGGGCTGCTCCCTGGACTGGACGTCCAAAGACCCCAACGACGCCTCCTTCATCCTCTTCTTCCTGCTGGCCTGTTTCTTCGTGCCCGTGGGGATCATGATCTACTGCTACGGGAACATCCTCTACACCGTGAGAATGGTGAGGCGTAAAAACGTTCATTAGGGCCCGAGCACTTACAGTGCAAAGGCCCTATTGTATCCTTATTTTTCTGACGAAAGGAGGGCCTTTTTTCCCCCTAAACGTGCCCCAATAGTCACCAAATTTTGCACCAAGCCAGGTCTGGTGATACATTTGATATTTAATGGTTTGCATTAATGGGCGTGGCCTAACGGCTCAACAGCGCCCCCTAGAAAACTTTGTGCCTCAAGCCCCACAATACGGTTTGACGTACATGTACGGAAATCGGTACACACCTGTATCATGTTGCAACTTAAAGAAAAGTCTCTTGGCGCCATGGCCCAAACCCAACAGGAAGTCGGCCATTTTGAATTAATCGTGTAATTTTGGCGAAATTTATGCGACTTCTTCGGCAGTTAACCGTAACGTGCACCCAGGTGTGTTATACATCAAAATGTGCGTCTCCATCCTGCGACGATGTGCATTACTTTTCTCCGTCAAAAGCGTTACGTAGCGACGCTAGATGCCAAAAAGCACGCCCCCCCCCCTTCTTCCGATTGGTCGATATCTGATAGTTCCTACTTTCTACCATAACTTTTGAATGGTTCGATATAGAGAGTCGTGGGTGGTTTCATCCACTAAATGTCCAGGTCTGAAGAATCTACATCAAGTCATACAAGCTTCCACTGCAGCCTGAATGTTACAAGGGTGGAGGAACGTTCATCGCTGCTTGCAGCTTTAATTGACTTTATCTGTGGTTGACTTCAAGTACAATTCCTCACATTCAGGATGTACAAGGCACAGTTTGATCCTACCGACTCAGTTGCAGCACTTCTTTTGTGCACTTACCTTGACATTTTCCCTGAAGGAGAAAAACTAAAATCATGTCTTCTTTTCAGTTTCACACTTCTAGGGCTGCAGCTAATGACTATTGTGACAGTCGATCAGTCCTTGACTATTGAAACGATCTAATCCAATTATGAACTATTTAATGTCTCTTATTTAGCTTTCAGCTTTAAAATTTTGCATGAGGTTTTTTAAATTATGTGCTAATTATAAATTAAAGACATGAAAGATGAACTTTACTGCTGGTGTCTGTGGTGTTACATCGCCCGCTGCTGTATCGTGTACCTTGTGCTTTACTCTATTATACATGTGCAACTCTCTGCAAAGCAGGCTCGGGTCTACGAGGGAGCATCAGCATTGCACCCACAGTTTATGTATCTTCATGCTCAGTTGAAAAGACGAACAGAAAACTGACAAATGCGCGCGCGTTAAGCCTGATTTATGGTTCCGCGTTAAATCGACGGCGTAGTCTACGGCGTAGGATATGCAGCGACGCGCACCGTACGTTCGCGTCACCGCATATCCTACGCCGTAAGCTCTGCGTTGGTGCAACGCTGAACCATAAATCTGCCAGTGTCCGTCACTCATGCTTCCAGCAGTTTCCTGCACCAGCAAGACGCTGCTCTCTGCTGCTCCGTTAACACAAAGTAACCATGGATATTCAGAAGTGGTTCAAGCACAACGATGCAAACAAGTTTACAGGACTGTCTCAGAAAATTAGAATATTGTGATAAAGTCCTTTAATTTTCTGTAATGCAATTAAAAAAACAAAAAGTCATACAGTCTGGATTCATTACAAATCAACTGAAATATTGCAAGACTTTTATTATTTTAATATTGCTGATTATGGCTTACAGTTTAAGATTAAGATTCCCAGAATATTCTAATTTTTTGAGATAGGATATTTGAGTTTTCTTAAGCTGTAAACCATGATCAGCAATATTAAAATAATAAAAGGCTTGCAATATTTCAGTTGATTTGTAATGAATCCAGAATGTATGACATTTTTGCATTACAGAAAATAAAGGACTTTATCACAATATTCTAATTTTCTGAGACAGTCCTGTATATTTATGGTTATATTTATTTTTGTTGCTATGTTTTATTTTCTGTTGCTAGATTGTCTGATGGGTGAGGTAGTCCAGACTAAATGTAGCATTTTCTTTAATCTGCAGCGATATTGCTACAAAAATGCACTTGAAATATTCTTGTTTTGCTAGTATCATTCCGCTTGAAATTATGGGAAAAAACATAATTTAGTGTTTAATAACGTGCCAGGCATGTGCACCCCCTCTGATCTGAAATGCACCCCTACTCATCATTTTCTAGTACCGGCCCTGCTGCAAAGATGCCTTGCTCTGTTCACAAAATTATTTTTGTCGACAACGTTGACTAATCGTCACACACCCACACCTGTCAAGTCTCCCGTTTTGGCCGAGAAACTACCGTAATTTACCGTCTTTCCCGTCGTCCTCCCGTATTTATATTTTCCCATAAATTTCCCGTTTTATAATATAATAATTTTTAAAAAGCATTACTGTGTCTCTCCAAACTGAATTGTCACTAACCTCACGAGAACTGCAACCTGCTGTAGCTTTCAATACTTGTCCTATCCAGTATCATCCAAAAGTTGACGATATTGGGAACTTAAAATGCATGGAGTTAGTAGCTCGAGCCAGGAGGAGCTGACAACGCTTTCTTCATTTTGAGATTGAAGCTGTAAAAATGTTGCATAACAAAGAAACACGAGTGAAAACACACGGACGACTGCTTCTCTGGACAGTTTTCTGGTTTAAAAACTTTGTTTGGGTGTAGGTGTGAGAAACAACACGAGCCAAGAGAATCATCACTTGTTTGTGAGAGCGCCCCCCAGTGGCAGCGACGTGCTACCACACGTAGACCTGCCAAACGCCAACACGCTGCAGTTACAGCAGCGGGATCAAGTCGAGATCTCACACTTTCTGTCTCCAGATACAACGCTGAATATCTTTAGAAGTTAAGGATTTATTTTAGTTTTTCCGTCTGTTCATCGTATGAACGGCAGCCAAGGGCGAAACTTTAGTTTCAGAGGTGGGGGGGACACAAGTAGGATGGGTAAATTTGTGCGTGTAGCTGTAGCGTGGATGTGCAGTGTGGCTTTGTAAGACTATGTGTGTGTGTGTGTGTGAATGTGAACGATCAAACGATTTTAATATGCATTTACTTTTTTAGACACTTAACTTTTTTTTTTTGCCCGTTTTGGGAAAATGCTGGATCTGCACCCTTGGCCAGGCTTGATTTTTCATTTTCAAAAGCTTGGGCACAGAAAAAACATAGGATTCCATTGACTCCTTGTTTATAATGGAGCCAAGGAAATTCACAGTACCACTTCTCTTGTTCTTAAGGTTTTGTTGTTGAGATTCTGTTCTACAATCACTTTTGGGCTAACATGGTTGGGTTCCTGCCTGCCTGCACTTCTTCACTTGCGCCTGTCTCCACATATTTCTCCTATGAAATATGAAAATAGATCATGTTCATTTCTTCCTTTCCTTATAAACAAACCAAAATCACCTAACCATTTACAACATATTAACCTGCACTACAGTGCTGCTGCTGCTGCTTTCCCCTGCCTCTCTCTGAGTTTGAGCCTGTGGTGTAAGTCCAACATTACAGTTAGTGAAGTAACAGCAGAGAGAAAATGTGCTTTCCTCTATACAACACACATAACCTGAGGTGGGTAGTACTCAGTTACATTTGCTTGAGTAAGGTTTAAGTTTACACTTCTTCCTATTTAAGTTTACACTTCTTCCTACTCCTTTTTTGTCACATGTAAATCAATTTATCAAGTTTTGAAGGATGTTGTTTTGTTTTGTTTGCTTAAACTTCTCATGAAGTGTTGTTTCTTCTTTTTTTTTTACATGTACAAAAATAAAATAAATCAAATCAAATCAAATCAAGGTTTTGGATAAATTATTCTTTTAAGAGTAGTTTTAATGCAAAGTACTTTTCACTTGGAGTAATATTGTTCTAAAGTAACAATACTAATAGCCTTTTCCTGGCAGTTTGTTGTCACCTTCAAGCTCTCTGTGTGTGCACAGCCTACCTGCAACACAGCAGTGCTGCTGCTTTTTTGTCCCGCTGCAAAAATGGATTTTAAACTGAGCTGCCGGCTCCTCCTCATTTCTGCGCCGCGTCCTGGCTGTCTGTCTGTGAAGGCTGATTTATGGCCCGCGTTAAATCGACGCAGAACCTACGCTCACTGTACGTTGCGCGTCGCCGCGTACCCTACGCCGTAAGCTCTGCGTCGATTTAACGCGGAACCATAAATCAGCCTTGAGCAGCACTGAGGGGAGGGGAGGAGGAGGAGGGGGAGCGGGGCTGCCGTGCCGTCAGTACCTCGGCACAGGGTGTCTTGATGATTCGCAATTACACGCTGAGCCACCGTTCGTTTTTAAACTATAAAAAGTGGGGGGTACAAAAACATGATTTTGAAAAGTGGGGGGGACATGTCCCCCCTGTCCCCAGTGGAAATTGCGCCCATGACGGCAGCGCTAACGGGGAAATCTGACAGTGTTGAAAATGTGTGAAGGAAAACAGCTTTTCATTAACCTTGTGCAGCTGAACCTTTAATTGGTTGCATTAATTAGCTGTGGCACTTGAGTTTGTTTGTTTATAGCATCTTGGTCGGATGAACGAGTGAAAACTTCTGCTCTCTGCTTGTAAATCAGCAGTTTCAACTGCCATGACCAACACTGTTATTATAGCAGAATTAAATGTGTTTATTTCTTTATTTGCAAGGATCCCCATTTGCTATACCTTTAAACACAGCTAGTCTTACTGGGTTCCACATTAAAAAACAATACATTTAAAACATACAGTTAAAAACAAGACATAAAGAAAGCACTGCAAAAACTCAAAATCTTAAATATCTTATTTCTAGTTAAAATGTCTCATTTTTAGTCAAACAAATCTCATTACACTTAAAACAAGTGTCATTACCAGAAAAATAACTTTTTATTTGACCATTTTCACCTGTTTCAAGTAAATTTTCACTTAAAATAAGTAGAAAAAGATTTTTTTGCTTGTAATGAGAAGATAAATCTTGTTCCACTGGCAGATTTTTCTACTAATTTCAAGTGAAAATCTACTTGAAACAGGTGAAAATTGTTATTTTTCTGGTAATGACATTTGTTTTAAGTGTAATGAGATTTGTTTGACTAAAAATGAGACATTTTAATTAGAAATAACACAAATATTCCTGGTAAGATTTTGAGTTTTTGCATTGAGAAAACGAAATAATACGACAAACCTACATTAAACTTTACCGTACATGTAAATCATTATCCTCATGAATAAGATACTAGCCAGTTTTTATTAATTATATGTTGTCTACAACACCTTAAATATCTACCACTATTTTTTACCTGACATGTGAGATTTGGTGTGGGAAAATAAATTGTCAGTGTAGATGTGACATGATGTGAGACTTTTGTATTATACAACTCTTGATTTAGTGTCCTCTCTTGAGTAAAAGATACATTTGCCCTAGGGGTGCGTGTACCGTGACTTCCTGGGGTAATACCTGAATTACGATGTGATGAACATGAATGCAAAAGTGACAAATGTGTGAATAAAGCCATCTAAAGTTGCGTATATCTTTTCTGCACTGCAAAAACTCAAAATCTTACCAAGAATATTTGTCTTATTTCTAGTTAAAATGTCTCATTTTTAGTCAAAAACTATCTCATTACACTTAAAACAAGAGTCATCACTGGAAAAAACAACAATTTTTACCTGTTTCAAGTAGATTTTCACTTAAAATAAGTAGAAAAATCTGCCAGTGGAACAAGATTTTTTTGCTTGTAATGAGAAGATAAATCTTGTTCCACTGGCAGATTTTTCTACTTATTTCAAGTGAAAATTTACTTAAAACAGGTGAAAATTGTCAAATAACAAGTTATTTTTCTGGTGATGAATCTTGTTTTAAGTGTAATGAGGTTTTTTGACTAAAAATGAGACATTTTAAATAGAAATAAGACAAATATTCCTGGTAAGATTTTGAGTTTTTGCAGTGTGAAAAGTGCTCAACACATCAAATCTGATGTCGGTCTGCATCAGATTCCTTGGTTAGATGTTGATGGGTTTGCTGAAGGTGTGAGCTGCTACTCCCCCCCATCATCACACTCACACATCACAGAGCTTTGGGGGAATGTTCAAACAGAACTAAAAGAGAAGAAGCTGCAGAGCGTTTTTGGTTTCCTGCAGGAGCAGCTCGGCCCAGCTTTGCAGGAGTCAGACAATCTCATCACGTAGCAGATATTCAGAAGCCTGCAGTGCAACGGACCGTTAACGTGGAAGCAGATTGGGGCTTAATGAATAATAATTCATAAATAATAAAAAAAGAAAAGGTGCATGAATGAAAAAGCCTGCAGATGAATGGACAGATTCTTTATCGTCTCATCACTTTGACTGCAGAACATTTCTAACATTTCTAACCTTTGAGCCGTTACCAGGATGTTTGCATCTAGTTGTAAATGAATGAAAATGTCGCTAAATAAAACTCAAGAGGAAACCCCATGAAAATAAAAAGATGAATTAATTACCAATTCAGATTAAAAGCCACCACTATCCCATGAACGCTTGTTTATCGCGCGTTGGCCATGAAAACGCAGGTTATTTGTCACCTCGGGCCTGAAGGGCAGGCGAGTCGGGAGGCGTTAGCCGCCAAACAAAGCTAAACCTGGTGGACCTGCTGCACAATGATGCATTGTTCCCAGATCAGCAGGTTAATATCACCGTCAGAATGAGGATGGCTGAACATCAGGATTGTGAGTGTTCTTGGCCGGTTTTGCTTCTTGCAAAGCTCCGGTTTGTCATCTTTGTGTCCACTTGTCCAAACATCTTTTGTGGTTCCAGACAAATGGCGTCCTCGGCTGAGTAACTCGCGGATCTCCTCGTCTCCCCAGTTACTGTCACGGTGTGGTTGTTGAGGACCCAAATGCAGGAGAGCAGGAGGCAGGAGTTGGCAAAAAGGCAGGATTTATTGAACAAAACAAAACCAAAAACGCTGCAGAGCAGGATCACCAAGGCAGAACAATAAACAGGAATCCAAAAAACTAGAGGAGAACATGGAGGGAGCAAACAGTACGGACCAGCAGGGAGCAGGGAAAGACAAGACTAGATATAACAGGGGATAATGAGACACAGGTGACGACAATCAGGGCAGATGGGAAACAGGAGGGACAGAAATGAAAACTCAAAACTGGGAGAAATGATACCCTGACAGTTACTCATTTTGCAAATATAAATCCTACCTGTGGCCTCCTGGTGCTGATGTTACTTTCATCAGCTGTCTCCTTATTTTAATAATAAATAAGTTGGCTGTACTCGGATGACGTGATCTACAAACCAGTGGCGGGTGCTGAAATTTTTTTGGAAGGGCGCAATTGACCTTGACATGCATCGGGGTGTAACTGTACACATAAGTCATGGTTAGGTACAAGCTTGGTACAATGGGGAAAAAAGTAAGGTAGAGAAATAATAATTTGGTCCTTTAATTTCTAAAAAATGTAACCATCCAACAATGGCTTTTTTTCTCATAGGTTTTAGTGAAGCAGTTCAGTTCTGGTGCAGTGGAAAAAGAAAACTAAGCATAAAGTAGGGGTTAAACATTTCAATAAGTCCACTATCATTAGGGCCCAAGCACTTACAGTGCAAAGGCCCTATTGTATCTGTAGGAGTTCTCGTTGTTTTTATTTTTCTTCCGACGAAAGGAGGGCCTTTTTTCCCCCTAAACGTGCCCCAAAAGTCACCAAATTTTGCACCAAGCCAGGCCTGACGAAAAATTTGATATTTAATGGTTTGCATTAATGGGCGTGGCCTAATGGCTCAACAGCGCCCCCTAGAAAACTTTGTGCCTCAAGCCCACAATACAGTTTGACGTACATGCACGAAAATCGGTACACACTTGTATCATGTCGCAACTTAAAGAAAAGTCTCTTGGCGCCATGGCCCAAACTCAACAGGAAGTCGGCCATTTTGAACATTTTGAATTAACCGTGTATTTTTGGCGCAATTTATGCCATTCCTTCGGCCGTTAATACGGCCCGAACCGTAACGTGCACCCAGGTGTGTTATACATCAAAATATGCGTCTCCATCCTGCGACGATGCACATTACTTTTCAAAAGCGTTACCGTGGCGACGATAGACAGCAAAAAGCATCTGATTGGTCCATATCTGATAGTTCCTACTTTCTGCCATAACTTTTACCGACGTCCTGATATCTCCGTCTCCCGCAGCTCCGCTCCATCCAGGACCTCCAGACGGTTCAGATCATCAAGATCTTGCGCTACGAGAAGAAGGTGGCTGCGATGTTTCTGCTGATGATTTCCTGCTTCCTGGTGTGCTGGACGCCCTACGCCGTCGTGTCCATGATGGAGGCCTTCGGCAGGAAGAGCATGGTCTCTCCCACGGTCGCCATCATCCCCTCGTTCTTCGCCAAGTCCAGCACGGCGTACAACCCCCTCATCTACGCATTCATGAGCCGGAAGGTTGGTTGTCATCTTTTCAATTTCAATTCAATTCAGTTTTTTTTGTACAGCATCTAATACAACAGATGTTTTCTCTAAACGCTTTCCAGAGACCCAGAACATGAACCCCGAGAAATTATTACATAAACAATGGCAGGTAAAAACTCCCCTAATGGGAGAAAAGGCTAAAGCCAAACAGTGGCAAGAAAAACTCCCCTTTAGGAGGGAAGAAACCTGGACCAGGACCTGGACCTGCAGGCAGGTGGAAGCAGCAACCGGATGACTGGGGGGGGGGGTACCGGGATCGAAGGCCAGCACGCAGCTCCCGAGGCTCCGGCCTGCAAACATGCACAAAACAGAAAAAAGAGGGGCCAGCACAAGAAACTACAGGAACAATGGACAAAAATGATAGCTATGAGATGGTTATAATAAATAAAAATGGAAATGGAGAAGAGAGGAAGGGAAGAGGAGAGGAGAAGAAGGGTGAGAGGCACCGCTCAGTGGATCATGTCGGTCCCCCCTGCAGCATAGGCCTATAGCAGCATATCTACCACCAAGCTATATTTGAGACTAAGGCCCAATCTCAATACTTCTCCTACTTTTCTCCACTCGCCCTTCTTTTCTTCCCTACCCCCTAAAAAAGAAGGGGGAGATTTTAGGGCACTTGAAATCTAGGGCACTTAGCCCAGGTGCCTGTCCCATTCTCCTACTCCCCCTCGTTTTCATCCCTACCCTGATCAGGAAGCTGAGAGACAAAAGCTGTTTTAATTTCAGCTGTAGCGCTGTTAATATGCCACTTTATTAAGTTTTAATATTTTTTCAGGCGTAAAAGTAACCGTTAAGATCCCCAACCTGGGCTCAGTTTATCCAAATAACGCCTGTTAAGAAATTTGACTGGACGTTTTCGGAGATGAGAAGAGCCGCTGGCCCAGGGGAGCAGCAGCAGCTCACAGCCGGAGAACAGACGTGTCTGCCGGGTCAAGCTGTTCCGTTGTCCCGGGAGAGAAACCTGCAGCTCTGTTGAGAATTACGCTGGCTGAAATAAATCATTTAGGAAGATACATGTTGGTTTAATAGATGAAATCTAACAGTTGTAGCTACGCCTGTTAAGAAATTTGCTCAGAAAATTTAGAGATTTCTGCCTGCCGGCTCCGGAGCTGATTTATGGGTCCGCGTTAAATCGACGCAGAGCCTACGGCGTAGGCTCTGCGTCGATTTAACGCGGGACCATAAAACAGCTCCGCTATCTTCACTTCAGCTTTATCTGAAAGTGTGTGAATTACAGCTTTGTGGTTTCTGAAAACTATTATATCAGAAACATCCAAAACAAATCTGACGAAGCACAGGATTATTTCTCTCTATTTCTCACAAAAAAATTTTTACTCCCTTGGTCACAATCTGAGACGAGTCTGCCTGTTTGCCCTCGGTCGGCGAGTCAAATCGACGCAGAGCCTACGGCGTAGCTTACGTATCCTATGGCGTAGCTTACGTAGCCTACGGCGTAGCTTGCGTAGCCTACGGCGTAACCTAACAGCCTTTACTCCGGCGCGATTCTTCGCGAACAACGGAAAAAAAGGGGTTATGTACATTCACTGAGTGAATATTATGAAAGTAAAATATATATTTCTCGCTAGAAATGTAATCAAAACGCATTTTTATGCAGAAACTAACTAAAAATATTGATTTATTCACTAAGAAATGTCCGCCATGTTTTTTTTTTGATTCAGTCCGCAAATGACGACGAAAAGCATTCTGGGAAATTTTTATACCCCCTCGCTCGCGAAGTCAGCATCTGAAATCCCTCGATTTGAAGGTGTTATCCTCAGCCCCTAGCCCTCGATATGCCCACTCCCCCTAGGTGAAAAGAGGAATTGGGACACCACTACCCTCACGGGAATGCGCAAAATTTAGGGGTAGTGAAGAAAACGAGGGCGAGGGGGTGAATTGGGACGGGGCCTAACTATTATAGTCTTGTTCTATAGCTGCAACTATGACTACTGACTCTAACACACTAGAGTTTACACTACCTAGAGATTTACCAACACCAGCTAGAGGTTTACTAAACACTAACTATAGGCTTTACTAAACAGAAAGGTTTTAAGTTTAGTTTAAAAGGTGGAGGTGGTGTCAGCCTCCTTAACCCAGATTGGAAGTTGGTTCCATAGTAATGGGGCCTGATAGCAGAATGCCCGCCCTCCAAATCTACATTTAGATACTCTAGGAACTACGAGTAAACCTGCACTCCGAGAACGGAGAGCTCTGCCAGGAACATAAGGCACTATCAGGTCTTGTAAATACTGCGGAGCTAAGCCGTTTTGGGCTTTATATGCAAGTAATACAATTTTTAATTGGATTCTGAATTTTACGGGTAGCCAATGGAGCGACGCTAACACTGGAGAGACGTGGTCTCTCCTGCTGATTCCTGTCAGCACTCGCGCTGCTGTATTTTGGATCTTTGAGGCCTACAAATATTGTCCACCTCGCCAGCGCTGACTTATGTGCTCCCTGTAGCTGGAGAGAGGAATCACACTAGTCACTAGTCAGCTAGTTCTAACACTGGAGAGACGTGGTCTCTCCTGCTGATTCCTGTCAGCACTCGCGCTGCTGTATTTTGGATCTTTGAGGCCTACAAATATTGTCCACCTCGCCAGCGCTGACTTATGTGCTCCCTGTAGCTGGAGAGAGGAATCACACTAGTCACTAGTCAGCTAGTTCAGGGGTCGGCAACCCAAAATGTTGAAAGAGCCATATTGGACCAAAAACACAAAAAAAAGAAAAAAATTGAAATGTCGAGAAAAAAGTCGAAATGTGGAGAAAAAGTCGAAATGTCGAGAAAAAAGTTGAAATGTCGAGAAAAAAGTCGAAATGTTGAGAAAAAGTCGAAATGTTGAGGAAAAAAGTCGAAATGTCGAGAAAAAAGTTGAAATGTCGAGAAAAAAGTCGAAATGTTGAGAAAAAGTTGAAATGTTGAGAAAAAAGTCGAAATGTTGAGAAAAAATCTGAAATGTCGAGAAAAAAATCGTAAAGTCGAGATTAATGTTGAAGTACAATTTCCAGAAAAAAGTCAAAATTTCTAAAAAAAAGGTGAAATGTCGAGAAAAAAGTCGTAATGTCGAGATTAATGTTGAAGTACAATTTCGAGAAAAAAGTCGAAATGTCGAGAAAAAAGTCAAAATTTCGAGAAAAAAGTCGTAATGTCGAGATTAATGTTGAAGTACAATTTCCAGAAAGTTGAAATGTCGAGATTAAAAAGGAAAGGAAAAACAAAGAAAAAAAAGAAGAACAAAAGGAAAATAAAAGAGAAAAAGAGAGAAAAAGAGAAAAAAGAAGAAAAAAAGGAAAAGAGAAAAAAAGAAAAAAAGGAAAAAAAAGTCAAACATTTTTGAAAAAGCTCCAGGAGCCACTAGGGCGGTGCTAAAGAGCCCCATGCGGCTCTGGAGCCGCGGGTTGCCGAGCCCTGCCCTATTCTGCTTAAATTTCAGTTTTAAGCATTGAAAGCATGCAGAATTTGATTCCAGACATTTTTTTGACATTTTACATATTTGGCAAGCCTCAAATTGTGTATATTGAGTGTGTTTGTGTGTTTGTGTCCCAGTTCCGGCGCTGCCTGCTGCAGCTCCTCTGCTCCCGGCTCTCGTGGCTCCAGCGTAACCTGAAGGAGCGGCCCCTGGCCCCGGGGGAGCGGCCCATCCTGGCCCCGGTGCAGCGGCCCATCCGCCCCATCGTCGTCTCCGGCTCCTGCGGCGCCAGCAGGGACCGGCCCAAGAAGAGGGTCACCTTCAACTCCTCCTCCATCGTCTTCATCATCACCGGCGACGACTTCCAGCAGCTGGACGTGACGTCCAAGGACGAGGAGACGACGCTGGTCAACGTCATCCAAGTGAGGCCGCTGTGATCCAGGACCAGGACTGGACTCTGGACTCCTCACCCCGACTCTCAGTCTGCCTTACGAGCTAACGTGGAATTCCAAGCCAAATAATCCCGTCTGACCTCCCTGGATGTTTCTGTGCCCACACACAGTTCCAGACTTTTATACAACTGAGTGTAAATACCTAACCGTTGACCCGAGGTCTCAACTAAACCCATCAAAGCACTGCAAAAACTCAAAATCTTACCAGGAATATTGTCTTATTTTTAGTTAAAATGTCGAATTTTTAGTCATTACCAGAAAAATAACTTGTTATTTGACAATTTTTACCTGTTTCAAGTAAATTTTCACTTGAAATAAGTAGAAAAATCTGCCAGTGGGACAAGATTTATCTTCTCATTACAAGCAAAAAAAAAACTGGCAGATTTTTCTACTTATTTTAAGTGAAAATCTACTTGAAACAGGTGAAAATTGTAGTTTTTTCCAGTGATGAGTCTTGTTTTAGGTGTAATGAGATTTATTGGACTAAAATTGAGACATTTTATAATATTCTTGTTAAGATTTTGAGTTTTTGCACCCCCATCAAACGTCATTCGTGGTGGTTATTAGGTTAATAAAGATGTAGTTGTGACCCATGCAGCGTATGTGACAACCGTAGGACTGTGTTGAGTTTCTCTAGAGGCCAGTATGGATCGACATGTGATGGCAGATTGATTGATTTATATATTTATTGGTTGGTACCCAACTGCAAGCGTGTGGAATGGAAAATCAGCCTTAGCATCTTAGCTCTAAACCAGGGGTCGGCAACCCGCGGCTCTTTAGCGCCGCCCTAGTGGCTCCTGGAGCTTTTTCAGAAATGTTTGACCTTTTTTTTCTTTTTTTCTTTCTTTTTTCCTTTTTCTTCTCTTTTTCTTCTCTTTTTCTTTTTTTTCTTTTTTTTCCTTTTTTTCCTTTTTTCTTTTTTTTTCTTTTTTTTTTCTTTTTTTTCTTCCTTTTTCCTTTCCTTTAATCTCGACATTTTGACTTTTTTTCTCAACATTTTGACTTTTTTCTCGACATTTCAACTTTTTTCTCAACATTTCGACTTTTTTGTCGAGATTTCAACTTTTTTCTCGACATTTCGACTTTCTTCTCGACATTTCGACTTTTTTGTTGACAATTTGACTTTTCTCAACATTTCAACTTTTTTCTCAAGATTATACTAATCTTGACATTTCAACTTTTTTCTCGAAATTTTGAATTTTTCCTCGACATTTCGACTTTTTTCTCAACATTTCAACTTTTTTCTCGAAATTTTGACTTTTTTCTCAACATTTCAACTTTTTTCTCAACATTTCGACTTTTTTATCGACATTTCAACTTTTTTCGCAAAATTATACTGCAACATTAATCTTGACATTTCGACTTTTTTCTTGAAATTTCAAAAGTTTTCTTGAAATTTCAACTTTTTTTTTCAACATTTCGACTTTTTTCTCAACATTTCGACTTTTGTCTCGACATTTAGACTTTTTTCTCAAGATTATACTGCAACATTAATCTTGACATTTCGACTTTTTTCTCGACATTTCAACTTTTTTCTCGACATTTCGACTTTTTTCTCGAAGTGCATAATGAAAAAAGAAATCTCCCCCAGTTATAACTAATATAGAAACATGCAGCATGTGTTGTCTTCATTCTAAGGCTTATACAAGACTTTTCATTTTTTGCGGCTCCAGACATGTTTTTTGTGTTTTTGGTCCAATATGGTTCTAAAACATTTTGAGTTGCCGACCCCTGCTCTAAACCGTGACAACGGTTGGATTCAGGAAAGAGATCCGATTTTCCGCTACCTGGTTTGTGCCGAGAGCAGTCACTGTGAAACGACGTGTGCTGGATTGATCCGTGCGAGGAGAAACCGCACGGTAATTAGCTGAGAGGAGACGAGATGGAGCAGCTCGGACGCTCAACCGAAACGTTCTCAACCTCCTGAGCTGTCGGCTACGAGTAGATGTGATGAATGGATTTCCATTGCTAATAAAGCCTTTTTTCACTGTGGATGTGAGCCACTGTTTGACCTTTGTTTTTTGTTTTTTTTTAACTAACAAAGAAGACCTGAACACCGGTTATAATATGATAGTAGATACTAAGGATACATCATAAATTAAATCTGCAAGCAGCGATGAACGGGCCCTCCACCCTCCACTTGCATGTAGATTCTTCAGAACTGGACATTTAGTGGATGAAACCACCCAGGACTCTCTATATCAAACCATTCAAAAGTTATGGCAGAAAGTAGGAACTATCAGATATCGACCAATCAGAAGAAGGGGCGGGGCTAATTCAGGCCAATGAAGGTAAAGTACTCAATACCGAGTCCAATGACACCACCCACATGTTTTTATCACAACATGTTCAAAAGTTATGGCAGAGAATAGGGACTATCAAATATCAACCAATCAGATGAAGGGGCGGGGCTAATTCGCACCGATTTTGTTCAAGGACTCAAAACCGATTCTGATGACACCACCCACGAGTCTTTATGTCAAACCATTCAAAAGTTATGGCAGAAAGTAGGAACTATCAAATATGAATATGCGCTCTTTGGCGTCTAGCGTCGCCACGGTAACGCTTTTGACTGAGAAAAGTAATGCGTGTCGTCACAGGATGGAAACGCACATTTTGATGTATAACACACCTGGGTGCACGTTACGGTTCGGGCCGTATTAACTGCCGAAGGAATGGCATAAATTGCGTCAAAATTACACGATTAATTCAAAATGGCCGACTTGCTGTTCGGTTTCTGCCATGGCGCCAAGAGACTTTTCTTTAAGTTGCGACATGATACAGGTGTGTACCGATTTTCGTGAATGTACCTCAAACCGTATTGTCTGCACAGTACATCCAAGTGATCGCCGTTGTGGCGCTCGAAACCCGGAGACTGTTGGGGGGGGAGCTGATAAGAGGGAGGAGCCGAGGAAGGCGTTGAAGTTGAGGGAAGTGTGTGTGTTTGTCAGTAAGTGTCTGTGACGCGATAAGTCCATGAACCTTCGCCCAGAGCTGCTCTCAGCCAATGTCCTTGGTGTTATCAGGCGGCTCGGTACAGTTCTGAAAACAGGGTTCGCAGGTGTTCGTGGGAGAGGGGAGGGCTAGTGGGGGCAGAGTCACCTTGTTTACATTCCACCAGCAAGATTGTGACCAGGAGCGATCGGCCTAAGACCGCTCTGTCAAGGCCAGATTATAGAATCAATAATTATATTGAAAACAGACAGCCCAGTAATTTCCCGTCTGCCTTCAAGTCTCTGGTTCATCAGTGGCAACTTCAATCAGACGAATTTGTGATCACTTCCCGCCAAGCCGAGCTTCCAACTTCTCCAGGGTGTTATCAATCTTGCCAATGAGCTCAAAGACCGCCGCTAGCCTGCGATTCTGTTTGAGAATCACATCCAGCTTACGGCCTTGCTCCCCCAATGTTAGAGTCTGAGCATTGGTCGCCTTGCTTGATCCTTCAGCCACGTCCGGCAGCTCGGAAAGAGCCAAAACAGCTGTCGACGTCTTACGCGTTTGTCGATACACCAGGAATCCCCCTCCTCCGATCAGGAGGATGATCAGGAGAAATCCTGCTATCATAATTCCAATTATGAAGGCATCTTCAACGTCCTCGACAGACAGAATTTTGAGACACAAAGGCTTCCAGTATTTGTAGGAATCCATTGTGTACCTAGAAAAAAATGTCCCGTCAGGGCAAGAGGGCTCCCTTACCCCCTGTCTTCTGGTCGCAAAAATTTGGTCAATTGTGCTGAGAGACCAGTTAATCAATTCCATGATTGTAGAGTTGTAGAGTTTTCGGAGGAGTGCAAAAGAAGACACTCTGAAGAAGAGACAAAACAAAGCAGTAGCAGGGCAGGCAGATAAGGGAGAGAGCAGAAAAGCAGAAAAGAAGGAGAGAGATTGCTGGCCGCCAACAAGCACAGATGCCTGCATGCCACTGTGGAACTGCTTTAGGATGCTGAGGAATTTGGGAGGAACGCCAAACTTCTGCAGTATAGTCCAGAGGATCTCCCGGTCAACTGTATCAAAGGCCTTAGTGAGGTCTATGAAGGTGATGTAGAGGTCCTTGGTCTGCTCCCTACATTTCTCCTGGACTTGATGTGCAGTGAAAATCATATCCAGTGTGCTTCGGTTCTTTTGGAAGCCACACTGGGTCTCCGGGAGGATGTCCTCTGTGATGTGTTGTGTGTTATACACACACACATACACACACATATATATATATACATATATATATATATATATACATATATATATATATATATATATATATATATATAGGGGGCTACATTTAAAAAATAAAGATAATCACAGTAACCATAGTATTTATTTGCATGTTTAAGAGCAGCTTTGTAAACACACATTTATATTAAAGACAACTTAATACTGAGCTTGGTTTTCACACTTTCACACAGAAATTACATCAAAAGGCTGAAACTTCCCCCCGCTGGGGTCCTGCGGTCTTTCCATTAGTGTTTCATTACTGATGAAATGTTTGAAAAATCATGAGTCACTTCTTCTTGCAATCATTTTCAGGTCAGTATTGGCGATAATACATTTGCATTTCACTGTCCTCATAGTATGGTAGACTGATTGAATCAAAATCCGAGATAATTCTGGACCGCGCTCAGTCCGTTGACATGTTTTGATGCCACAGTCGCCGCCAGAGTTCAGGATTTCTTCAGAGCTACGATCCTGCTCCAGATCTGCTCGCCCCGGAGGACGAGCTGGTTGATATCTGGAGGATTCTTGATGAGCAGGTAGGATCCTCCCGCCACGGCCCCTGCAGCTCCAAACAGCAGGCCGCGGTTGATCACCTGCAGAGGGAAAATAAATGAAAAACTTAATTGGCTTGGATTTGGTTTTATCTGCTTCATGCACGCGTGCTCTCTTGTTCCCCACAGTCCACAAGAGTCTGTAAATAAATAGCATTTTCAGGTACATTAATCTCAACAGCAGTTAACTGCGAGGAAACCAAAACCTCATTGTTCACTGAACATGTGTGGTTTTAGCTCCTTAAATGGATCATTTTTATCAATTAAAGAGGATGTTTCTTTTAGGGACTGCCAATAAATTAAAGTGAAGTGCATATCGCTGTAAACTAGTTCAATCCATTTTAATGGTGACAGTAAGTGATAACGATAGAAAATTCCCATTTTGTGTATAAATCATACATTTACATACACAGAAAGCCTTAAAATACAAAACATACAGTGTTTGTGTGCATTAATATGTGATCTTTCATGAGATCAGCAGATACTGCGACCTCGTTTTTAAGCTCTCTTGCAGGTAAAATCACCTGGTGACAAGCTGATGATCATTAATTAGAATCAAGTGTGCTAAACCAAACAGAGCAGCGAGCCGAAGAATCAAGCAAAAAAAAATAAAAACTGAAAAAGTGACGTGTATCTTGCAAGATCTTCCGATTTCTCGATTTTTCGAGAATTAAACAACAATTAAAGCTGCAAGCAGCGATGAACGGGCCATCACACGTGCAATTTTCACCAATAAAAGTCAAGGACTCAAAACTCTTTATGTCAAACCATTCAATAGGATCTATCAAATATCGACCAATCAGATGAAGGGGTGGGGCTAATTAATGCCAATGAAGGTCAAGTACTCAAAACCGAGTCCTAAGAAAACCACCCACGAGTCTTTATGTCAAACCATTCAAAAGTTATAGCAGAAAGTAGGAACTATCAAATATGGACCAATCAGATGAAGGGTGGGCGCGCTTTTTGGCATCTATCGTCGCCACGGTAACGCTTTTGACTGAGAAAAGTAATGCGCATCGTCGCAGGATGGAGACGCACATTTTGATGTATAACACACCTGGGTGCACGTTACGGTTCGGGCGAAGAAGCGACTGAAGAAATGGCATAAATTGCGGCAAAATTACACGATTAATTCAAAATGGCCGACTTCCTGTTCGGTTTTGGCCATGGCACCAAGAGACTTTTCTTTAAGTTGCGACATGATACAGGTGTGTACTGATTTTCGGGCATGTACGTCAAACCGTATTGTGGGGCTTGAGGCACAAAGTTTTCTAGGGGGCGCTGTTGAGCCGTTAGGCCACGCCCATTAATACAAACCATTAAAGGAGCTTGAGGCAGGATTGAGGCAGAATTTATGAAAAGAATTCGTATACGTTTTAAGTTTTCTAGTAATAATGTCAGATGAAGCATTCCAAACCCAAAAAAATGAGCCCTCTCTCTCCTTTGCCTTGAACAGGCTGTGTGCTGAAAAATGTGCTGCAATTCTGGGGCCGAGTTTCCCGCGCTGTCCTGTGGATGTGACGTCACATGACGCTGCATGCACGTTCTCCCCGTTCTCCCGTGCCGGCTTCGCTGTTGGCTGCAGTACCCCCAACGGCCGTCGTGGTGAAGGGTGGCGCTAGAGAGTCTCATTTTTTTAAAAGGAGCCTCAAGCTCCTTTAAATATCACATTTTTCACCAGGCCTGGCTTGGTGCAAAATTTGGTGACTTTTGGGGCACGTTTAGGGGGAAAAAAGGCCCTCATTTCGTCAAAAGGAAAAGAAAGAATAAAGAATTCCTACAGATACAATAGGGCTAAGTAGAAAGAAGAGAAAAAAGTTGAAATGTCGAGGAAAAAGTCGAAATGTCAAGAAAAAAGTTGAAATGTCGAGATTAATGTCGAAATACAATTTTGAGAAAAAAGTCGAAATGTCGAGAAAAAAGTCGAAATGTCGAGGAAAAAAAGGTCAAACATTTTTGAAAAAGCTCCAGGAGCTACTAGGGCGGCGCTAAAGAGCCGCGGGTTGCCGACCCCTGGTTTAGCCTGAATAATTCTACTGTATATACCTTTTATAGATTTTGTTCTAGTATCTAAATCCAAAGACTGTTTCATATGCAAAAGGGGAGACAACAGAGCTCACGGGAGCACCGTTACCATAGCAACTCAAACCTTCCAACCGTGACTGCAATGAGTTTGACAAAATTCAGAATATCAGACAGACGGTGCAGGATGCAGGATACGTGTCCACTGAGAGAAACTATGGCACAATTTTGTCCAAAAAAAACCTGGATGAAATCATACATCACCTGAATTCCACCACTTTCTGCCTTCATACACTGCAAAAGCTCAAAATCTTAACAAGAATATTTGTCTTATTTCTAGTTAAAATGTCTCATTTTTATTAAAGAAAAAAAATCATTACACTTAAATTTTCACCTGTTTCAAGTAGATTTTCACTTAAAATAAGTAGAAAAATCTGCCAGTGGAACAAGATTTCTTTGCTTGTAATGAGAAGATAAATCTTGTTCCACTGGCAGATTTTCCTATTTATTTCAAGTGAAAATTTACTTGAAACAGGTGAAAATTGTCAAATAAGTTATTTTTCTGGTGATGACTCTTGTTTTAAGTGTAATGAGATTGTTTGACTAAAAATGAGACATTTTAACTAGAAATAAGACAAATATTCCTGGTAAGATTTTGAGTTTTTGCAGTGTAATCTGCCATCAGGGTTGTTTTGTTTAAAAAGTGTTGTGCATTGTATGGAGTCAGAGCTTCTAGATATTGTAAATACATCTCTGCTTTCAGGTATCTTCCCTTTCCCATGGAAACAAGAAACAAGAACCTCTCTTCAGAACCTTCCGGTTTGGCTGTGAGAAAAACCCAGATTTTGGCTTCTGACAAGGTCTCAAATCACTCCGATTCGTGATCAAACCGTAGCTCGTACCCAAAAAACGAAAACATCGTGAGAGACACAGAAGCCGGCAGATTCTGACAATCTTAATTTTATCCATATATTCCTTAAAATGACTGAGTAAGCTCAGTGCGAAGACAGAGTGAGATTCTTTTGAAGAAAACGTTTGATTACATTACAGTCAATGGGGACTGAGACAGGTATTGGCGCCGCTCTAGCCCCTCCTGTTTAAATTTTGTGCATACCCCGCCTGTCAAAGTCACATTTTATGAATCCCAACACCTATGTTTACATTCTGACCAAAAATTATTTGTCTCCTTTTTACGGTTTGGCCGTGAGCTCGAGTTACAAATAAAAATTCAGGTAATTTTTAACGGCTTTTCACACTCTACCAACCGACATTGCGCACTCTAGATTTGACGAAAAAGTGATTTCCAGTTCTCGCTTGTGTGCTCATATTTTGAAAAGTGTACATCTTAGGAAAAAACTGTTTGGGGTTTGGAGAGAGAAGAGAAGTTTTCCTCCGTTTTGAAGTTTGAATCACCCCTCTACGTGCAGGTATGAGAAAGCTAGGTGACTCAGAAAAAAGGGGGATTTGGCTTTTTTTTTACCTCCTCCCATCCACAGTAGGCTTTTGTGACATTCCGCGCCACACACATACATGGGAAAATCTCCCCATTAGTTTGGAAATCTGGAAATGTTTTTGCACTTCGTGCGAAAACTATTTGTGCGATCGCTCTGAAAATTCACAGGACTGTAGGTAAATTCAGGGCCTACAACTTTCTAAATCGGTTCAGAATTTTTCGAGTAACGGTGTGCGAGTGGTGAGGCCCCAAAGTTCTCCCAATGTGTTCCGGATGGCCCAAAAAGCACACATTTTCGCACAATGTGCGAAAACGTGCGCACGAATCGCTAATAAAAGTCATACCACTCGATCCCGATTAGGGCGCACGTTTCTACGTTTTTACTTTTCACGTTCTCTCAAAGCTGCGGGACTAGTTACGCTCCACTCTATCAGTGTTTTAGTCAAAGTGATGACGACCTCATGCACACGGACTTCCACGGAGGCATTTTTCTTCCCCATAAAGTTTGAAAAGTTGAAAAGCTCTGAAAATCCCTGCAGTCTCTCAGATGGTTAGTGCAGAAGTCACCAGCTAGGCCAAGGACTAACTGGCTTATCTAAAGCCTCGCCTGAAAGATCAGAGTCATTTCTCCTCGCAGCAGTAACTCAAACACTTTAAGAGGGAAAGTATTTACCCAAGCATGCTTGGTGCTATAAATGATAACCTGATTCCTAAACAGCCCTGCATTACAATGGTCAGATGAACTTGGGTTAGAGGTAGAAAAGAACACATGGAGGTTTAGAGCTTCACCTTGTTTTGCCATTGCCAGCGTTCCACCGTTTCATGGTATCTGGTCCTGGTGAAAGTGACCTTGAAACAGAGAGCAACAAAACCATTACCCTGATTGGCTGGAGGGGATTTGATCGGCCGGGGGTCGTTTTGTTCGTTGACATGATACGTACCATTGTGTAGAGCGGAACGATTGTCTTGGGCATGAGGACGTGGAGGAGGTTATCCACGTACTTTCTGAAAAGGAACCATCTAGAGTTGACATGTGCTCGCATCTGTGGAGGTAGAGAAACACATTTTAGTGTTATTGAGGGGAAACATCAGCAAATAAAGCTTTCAGTCATAATAAAAAACTCTAAAAATAATCAGAATACAAAAAATGTATATACAAAAAAAAAAACTAAGCAAAACAAAGCAAATTAAAGAGTCAAATCTATATGTAGATAAATATTTTTATTAATATATAAGGGTGTAGGATGAAGTTTCAAAAAACTTTTCAAGTCCTACCCCTTCTAATGTTCTGTTTTTTACAATTTCTTCTTTCAAAGAACTCCAAAAGAAAAGCATAAAAGAGAAAGAAAAGGTGGTTCAGCTGAGCAAGGCACTTTGGTCGTTGGCTGTCAGTTTATGTGTCCATTTCCATTTTGTATCCATTAAGTACGACAGAGTGTTAGGGCCAAACTAAGACAAAAAGAAATAGGAAATTACGAGAATAAAGTCGTAAAATTACCAGAATGAAGTCATAATGTTGCGAGAATAAAGTCCTAATAGAATAAAGTCGTAATATTATGAGAATAAAGTCGTAAAATTATGAGAATAAAGTCGTAATTTATGAGAATAAAGTCGTAATATCACAAGAATAAAGTCGTAATTTATGAGAATAAAGTTGTAATATTACGTGAATAAAGTCGTAATATTTTGAGAATAAAGTCGTAATTTATGAGAATAAAGTTGTAATATTACGAGAATAAAGTCGTAACATTACGAGAATAAAGTTGTAATATTACGAGAATAAAGTCGTAATATTACGAGAATAAAGTCGTAACATTACGAGAATAAAGTCGTAACATTACGAGAATAAAGTCGTAACATTACGAGAATAAAGTCGTAACATTACGAGAATAAAGTCATAATATTACGAGAATAAAGTCGTAAAATTACGAGAATAAAGTGGTCATTTATGAGAATAAAGTCGTAACATTACGAGAATAAAGTCGTAACATTACGAGAATAAAGTCATAATATTACGAGAATAAAGTCGTAAAATTACGAGAATAAAGTGGTCATTTATGAGAATAAAGTCGTAACATTACGAGAATAAAGTCGTAATATTACGAGAATAAAGTCGTAACATTACGAGAATAAAGTGGTCATTTATGAGAATAAAGTCGTAATATTACAAGAATAAAGTGGTAATTTATGAGAACTCTAACAGGAAGAGCATCTTCTCCCTGTGCTAAAATGTTGAATATTGAGCATCTTGTGAAGTTATATTTATATATTTATAATATAATATTACGACTTTATTCTCATATTATGACTTTATTTTCGTAATTTCCATTTTTTTTTCTTAGTTTGGCCCTAATACTCCGTCATTATTAAGAGTATGGACTTTAAAGATTTGTTTAAACTTGATGGTGATTTGCATGATTTCATTTCATCTTTACAGTTGTTCCACAGATGAATTCCCATCACTGATACACAATGGGTTTGGCTGTTTTTTGAAACTACATATTCCCCTGAGATTGTGTTTATTTTCTTTTATTTGAAACAACTTCTGGATGTCTTGATTGATGCACAAATTGGACGTAGGCAAAATATCACCAGTCGTAGGCTGAGAGAGAAACTGAGATCTCTTGGACTTAATTCAAGCAAACACAGAAGAACAAACCATGTTAGACTCAGATCTGAACTTTAAGGTGAATGGAGAGGGTTTTTTTGGGGTTTTTTTTACGATATCTGTGTTTTCTTCACCAAACCACGACTGTGTTTCTGTCTGAGTGGTCCAAAAAAAAAATGCATTTTTAATGAGGCAGCGTTCAGCTTTTATGGTCCCTGGCACTGGAGCTGAGTTCAGCAGTAAACCTCTTTAGTCTGAACGGTTTATAGAGAGCACTCATCATAAAGACTATAATAATACTAAGGTCCTTTCTCTCTTTCAACAATGCAATTATTAAACTCCCTCCAGCTTGTACAAGAAGAATGTCACAAACTGTGTAAAATGTGAACGCAGCTCCCAGATACTTGTCACGACACTGCAAAAACTCAAAATCTTACCAGGAATATTTGTCTTATTTCTAGTTAAAATGTCTCATTTTTAGTCAAAAAATCTCATTACAATTAAAACAAGAGTCATTACCAGAAAAATAAGTTTTTTGACAATTTTCACCTGTTTCAAGTAAATTTTCACTTGAAATAAGTAGAAAAATCTGCCAGTGGGACAAGATTTATCTTCTCATTACAAGCAAAAAAATCTTGTTCCACTGGCAGATTTTTCTACTTATTTTAAGGTAAAATCTACTTGAAACAGGTGAAAATTGTTGTTTTTTCCACTGATGAGTCTTGTTTTAAGTGTAATGAGATTTTTTTTTTCTAAAAATGAGACATTTTAACTAGAAATAAGACAAATATTCCTGGTAAGATTTTGAGTTTTTGCAGTGTAACTACTGTCACTGGTTACCGCCGGTTACCAGCGACAGTGAGAGTTGATTTTTAAAGTCTGACTGCGTGTTTTTAAACCACTGACCCTGCACGAATTATCCTCCACGTTTTACCTTTTTACCCCCCAGCCGTGCTCGTGCTCTCACATCTGCAGAGCTGCTATCGCCGCTGGCTCAACATCTGGAGAGAGACTTACACATCTGGGACGAGCTCCGGCATCTTTAACACTCCTTTAATGAGGTGATTTGTTTTAGACCAGGGGTCGGCAACCCAAAATGTTTTATAGCCATATTGGACCAAAAACACAAAAAACAAATATGTCTGGAGCCGCAAAAAATTTAAAGTCTTGTATCAGACTTAAAATGAAGACAACACATGCTGCATGTTTCTATATTAGTTAGAACTGGGGGGAGATTTCTTTTTTTTCATTATGCACTTGGAGAAAAAATTCGAAATGTCGAGAAAAAAGTCAAAATTTCGAGGAAGAAAGAAAAGAAGAAAAAAAAGAAAAAAGGAAAAAAGAAAAAAAAGAAGAAAAAGAGGAAAAAAAAGGTCAAACATTTTTGAAAAAGCTCCAGGAGTCGAGAAAAATGTCGAAATATCAAGAAAAAAGTCAAAATGTCGAAATTTCGAGAAAAAATTTGAAATTTCGTGAAAAAAATCGAAATGTCGAGATTAAAAAGGAAAGGAAAAAGGAAGAAAAAAAATAGAAAAAAAAGGAAAAAAAGAAAAAAATAGAAAAAAAGGAAAAAAAGAAAAAAAGAAAAAAAAGAAGAAAAAAAAATGAAAAAAAAGGTCAAACATTTTTGAAAAAGCTCCAGGAGCCACTAGGGCTGCGCTAAAGAGCCGTGGGTTGCCGACCTCTGTTTTATTTTTATGGTGTTTATTTGAAGTTTTTATGACTGCTAAGCACTTTGCAAACATTTATTATGGTGTGATACAAATAAATGTACCTATACAAGCTTATACAGTATAAGTAGTATAAGTATATAAATACACAATTACTGTCATTACATTGTAAAACCAGTTTCTAATATGTTCAAATTTGTATTTTTTTAATGGGATTTCAACCTATTTTACATATTTTTTTATTTGGTTTATATTTCATCATTGTGGGTTTCAGCTGAACTGTGTAAAACTACTTTAAAGATGCTACACCAAAGTATGCACAATAAAGTTTGTCTGAACTATCAATTATAAAAGATTAGAAAGAAAATTATAATGTATAAAAGATTAGAAAGAAAATTATAATGTATAATAATATTATAAAATTATTAAAAAAATCTAAATTAAATGTTAAAATTCCTCTTTTAATCATTTGCCGTTGTAATAAGGATCTTAATATTAGGCAAATACACCCTCAGATTAACTACAACATATAACTTTATATATAAACTTGACACTGCTATTATTATATGATATAGTATATTATATATAGTAACAAAAATGAAGCCAAAAGGTCATGTGGACTGGTTTTATAGGATCTAAGAGGGGGAATGTGAAGTGTCATCACGGCTTCGAGGAACAACAGCAACTCGGGCCACGAAGCAGAAGATAAAATCACTCGGGGTCAACGACTGCCGAGGCTCACGGTGCGTAAAAGTGAGCAACGCTCTGCTGATTCCACTGCTGAAGCTAATCTCCACTAGCAATAGTTTCCAACGCCACTGGACTGAGCAGCAGTTGCAACGTATTCTGGGATGAATCAGCTTCTCTGTTTGGCAGTCGGACGACAGTCTGGGCAAAGAGTCTGGAATCTCAAAGCTTCAGGACACACAGGCGTTTAGGACGAGGATCTGTTTCTAACTTTATGGCAATAGTTTAGGGAAATGCCTTTTTCTATTCCAGCATAACCGTCCAAAGCAAAAGACTTTGATGTGACTTGGTGGGTGTAGAACAGGGGTCGGCAACCCGCGGCTCCAGAGCCGCATGCAGCTCTTGAGCGCCGCCCTAGTGGCTCCTGGAGCTTTTTCAAAAATGTTGGACCTTTTTTTTTCTTTTTTTTTCTTCTTTTTTCCTTTTTTTCCTCTTTTTTTCTTCCTTTTTCCTTTCCTTTTTAATCTCGACATTTCCACTTTTTCTCGACATTTCCACTTTTTTATCGAAATTTTGACTTCTTTCTCGCCATTTCGACTTTTTTCTCGCCATTTGCCTTCATTCTAACGCTTATACAAGACTTTTCCTTTTTTGCGGCTCCAGACATATTTGTTTTTTGTGTTTTTGGTCCAACATGGCTCTTTCAACATTTTGGGTTGCCGACCCCTGGTGTAGAAGAACTTGACTGGTCCAGACGCAGCCTTGATCCCAACATCGTCCAACATCGAGTGTGTTTTCAGTTTGTGTGTCATGGTTGGTCCTCCAGCCTTCAGTGGTTTTCCACTCCACTCTCTCCTGCTCACTCCATCTGCCAGCCACGCCCACCTCGTCACTCCCTCCTTTCACCTGCTTTCCCAGCTGCAGCTCCTCAACAATCAGGACAGCATGAAAGCTCCTCTCTCCTGCACACTCACTGCCAGATCGTCACTCTACGTTTGTAGATGCAAGACCTTCCAGCACTCCCTGGCTTGACTTCCCGTTGCCGACCCTGCCTGTTCCTGGACCCTGCCTTGTCTCCTGCTCTCCGTTGCCTGACCTTGTCTTCCAAACCTGACACCGATTCCTGCCTGCTCTTCATCCCTGTTGAGGGTAATAAAGCAAACCAGACAAACTACCACTGTATGCTCCGTGTGCTGCATTTGGGTCCAAAACCTCACTCCCTAACACTGTGACGTTCTTTATTAGTCAAACGTTTAATTAAAAGCAACATTATTCAGATATTTTTTTTCTTCTGAAATCAATTTCTCTGAAGTAACGTAATGGCGCTTTTACACTAGAACCTACTCAGCCCGGCTCAACTCGATTTGGTTCTTCTCCACCAGGGGTCTAACGCGCCGAGTAAATACTTTTCTGTATCTACTCTGACGAGGTTCTAAGCGGCTGAGTCGGGCTGTGATGTCATCACACTCCAGGCCACCGATTGGTCGGGGGGTTGGAGTCAGACGTCTGAGTCAGGAAGTGACATCAGAGAAAGAGACTGACGGATTCTTGTTCATTTTATTCAACCAGCAATGGCAGCAGAAGTCTGTTTGGTGATCCAACTCTGAGGTGCAGATGTTCATAAACCTGGTGCTGAGGAGAGAATTAAAAAGATCTAGACGGAGATAAGGAACGACCAGATCCACCAGGAGCTCTGTCTCTTCATAGCTGCTCACGGCTCCAGCTGACTTTTCAGCAGCGCATAGACAAATAAAAAAAAAAAACAGCGTCGCCGCTTGAAGCTTCTCTCTCACTCTCATTTTTTTACTTGATATCGAACACAAGTCACAGACCCAGCAGCACATCTATCATCTCCTCCAGGTTCTACATCTTTAGTGTTCTTCATTTAGATCAGGGGTCGGCAACCCGCGGCTCTTTAGCGCCGCCCTGGTGGCTCCTGGAGCTTTTTAAAAATGTTTGACCTTTTTTTTCTTTTTTTCTTTTCTTTCTTTCTCGAAATGTTGATTATTTTCTCAACATTTCGACTTTTTTCTCGATTGTATTTCAACATTAATCTCGACATTTCAACTTTTTTTCTCAACATTTTGACTTTTTTCTCGACATTTCGATTTGTTTCTCAAGATTGTACTTCAACATTAATCTCGACATTTCAACTTTTTTCTCGACATTTCAACTTTTTTTCTCAACATTTCAACTTTTTTCTCGACATCAACTTTTTTTCTCGACATTTCAACTTTTTCTCTCGACATTTCAACTTTTTTTCTCGACATTTCAACTTTTTTTCTCAACATTTCAACTTTTTTTCTCGACATTTTGACTTTTTTCTCGACATTTTGACTTTTTTCTCGACATTTCGACTTTTTTCTCGACATTTCGACTTTTTTCTCGACATTTCGACTTTTTTTCTCGACATTTCAACTTTTTTTCTCGACATTTCAGCTTTTTTTCTCGACATTTTGACTTTTTTCTCGACATTTCGACTTTTTTCTCGACATTTCAACTTTTTTCTCAACATTTTGACTTTTTTCTCGACATTTCAACTTTTTTTCTCGACATTTCAGCTTTTTTTCTCGACATTTTGACTTTTTTCTCGACATTTCAACTTTTTTTCTCGACATTTCGACTTTTTTCTCGACATTTTGACTTTTTTCTCGACATTTCGACTTTTTTCTCGACATTTTGACTTTTTTCTCGACATTTCGACTTTTTTCTCGACATTTCAACTTTTTTCTCGACATTTCAACTTTTTTTCTCGACATTTCAACTTTTTTTCTCGACATTTCGACTTTTTTCTCGACATTTTGACTTTTTTCTCGACATTTCAACTTTTTTCTCGACATTTCAACTTTTTTCTCGACATTTCGACTTTTTTTCTCGACATTTCGACTTTTTTTCTCGACATTTCGACTTTTTTTCTCGACATTTCAACTTTTTTTCTCAACATTTCAACTTTTTTTCTCGACATTTTGACTTTTTTCTCGACATTTCAACTTTTTTTCTCGACATTTCGACTTTTTTCTCGACATTTTGACTTTTTTCTCGACATTTCAACTTTTTTCTCGACATTTCAACTTTTTTTCTCGACATTTCAACTTTTTTTCTCGACATTTCGACTTTTTTCTCGACATTTTGACTTTTTTCTCGACATTTTGACTTTTTTCTCGACATTTCAACTTTTTTCTCGACATTTCGACTTTTTTTCTCGACATTTCGACTTTTTTTCTCGACATTTCGACTTTTTTTCTCGACATTTCAACTTTTTTTCTCAACATTTCAACTTTTTTTCTCGACATTTTGACTTTTTTCTCGACATTTTAATTTTTTCCTCGACATTTCGACTTTTTTCTCGACATTTCGACTTTTTTTCTCGACATTTCGACTTTTTTCTCGACATTTTGACTTTTTTCTCGACATTTCAACTTTTTTCTCGACATTTCAACTTTTTTCTCGACATTTTGACTTTTTTCTCGACATTTTGACTTTTTTCTCGACATTTTGACTTTTTTCTCGACATTTCAACTTTTTTCTCGACATTTTGACTTTTTTCTCGACATTTCGACTTTTTTCTCGACATTTTGACTTTTTTCTCGACATTTCGACTTTTTTCTCGACATTTTGACTTTTTTCTCGACATTTCAACTTTTTTCTCGACATTTTGACTTTTTTCTCGACATTTTGACTTTTTTCTCGACATTTCGACTTTTTTCTCGACATTTTGACTTTTTTCTCGACATTTCAACTTTTTTCTCGACATTTCGACTTTTTTCTCGACATTTTGACTTTTTTCTCGACATTTTGACTTTTTTCTCGACATTTCGACTTTTTTCTCGACATTTTGACTTTTTTCTCGACATTTCAACTTTTTTCTCGACATTTTGACTTTTTTCTCGACATTTCAACTTTTTTCTCAACATTTTGACTTTTTTCTCGACATTTCGATTTGTTTCTCAAGATTGTACTTCAACATTAATCTTGACATTTTGACTTTTTTCTCGAAATTTTGACTTTTTTCTCAACATTTTGACTTTTTTCTCAACATGACTGATACAAGACTTTTCATTTTTTGCGGCTCCAGACATATTTGTTTTGTGTTTTTGGTCCAATATGTCTCTAAAACATTTTGGGTTGCCGACCCCTGGTTTAGATCATCAAATACGTCACAGCAGCTTCTCCAACCTCCTACTTCTGCTCCAGGTGCTGAATTGTTATGGAAAAGAAACCAGGCCGAGTTGAGTCGAGTCGAGTAGGTACTAGTGGAAAAGCGCTTTAAGTGAGCCGGTTTGAACAGTTTCTGCACGACGACGAGCATCGGCAGCGTTGAGGGAATAGTTCCCGTAGAAGAAACATGAATTACTTCAACATAGTTGTACATGGCCAGATCTGCGATGGCGTGGTCGTCTGGAACCCGGACCCGGGTGTACTCGGGCAGAACCGCGCCTGGACAGATAAACAATTATTCATTCACTGCAGCTTCATCTCAGTTCTTTGCTCATTTTAAAAAGGCACTTACTGAAATCCTCATTGAACTGATCCATTATCTCGTCAAACACAATACAGTCCTCAAAGCCCTAAAACAGAAAAACAAGCACAAGTGGATGATTGATGATTCATATCTGCTTTTTCTTATGCTCACTGCAAAAACTCAAAAAACAACAATTTCCACCTGTTTCAAGTAGATTTTAAATTAAAATAAGTAGAAAAATCTGCCAAGATTTTTTTGCTTGTAATGAGAAGATACATCTTGTTCCACTGGCAGATTTTTCTACTTATTTCAAGTGAAAATGTACTTGAAACAGGTGAAAATGGTCAAATAAGTTATTTTTCTGGTTATATATTTCTGTCTATTCTGCACTGCGAAAACTCAAAATCTTAATAGGAATATTTTTCTCTTATTTCTAGTTAAAATACGATACGATACAAGTTTTATTTGTCATTTTCAGGACACATGTAACAAACATTGCCCTGGGAAACGAAATTTCGTTGCCTCTGGCACAGAAAAGCAAATGAAATGATACAGTTTAAAAACATCCTAACTCAACTTAACTAAAACAAAATTTTAACTTAACTTAACTTAAAAAGTGCTTGAGTGCTTAAAAAACATGAAAATAAATAGAATATGCAGCTTTATAAAAATGTCTCATTTTTAGTCAAAAAATCTCATTGCACTTAAAACAAGAGTCATTACCAGAAAAATAACTTATTTGACAATTTCCACCTGATTCAAGTAAATTTTCACTTGAAATAAGTAGAATAAGAAAATCTACTTGAAACAGGTGAAAATTGTTGTTTTTTGAGTTTTTGAGTCTTGTCTTAAGTTTAATGAGATTTATTTGCCAAAAAATGAGACATTTTAACTAGAAATAAGACAAATATTCTTGTTAAGATTTTGAATTTTTGCAGTGCAGAATAGACAGAAATATATAACCAGAAAAATAACTTGTTATTTGACAATTTTCACCTGTTTCAAGTAAATTTTCACTTGAAATAAGTAGAAAAATCTGCCAGTGGGACAAGATTTATCTTCTCATTACAAGCAAAAAAATCTTGTTCCACTGGAAGATTTTTCTACTTATTTTAAGTGAAAATCTACTTGAAACAGGTGAAATTGTTGTTTTTTCCAGTGATGAGTCTTGTTTTAAGTGTAATGAGATTTTTTTTTTTTACTAAAAATGAGACATTTTAATTAGAAATAAGACAAATATTCTTGTTAAGATGTGGAGTTTTTGCAGTGCTCCGGTCGGTACTCACGGCGTTCATGCCCTGGCCGTAGAACGGCACCACGGCGTGGGCCGCGTCTCCCATGAGGACGCATTTGTCTCCGATGTGGTACGGGGAGCATTTAACAGACACCATGGCCTGTGCCGGCAGCCGGAAATAATCCCTCCGGAGAGCCTCGCTGCAAACAAACAATAAAACAACCGCTCACATATCTGGAATAACTGAATGAAGCGGACTGTTTGGATTGTTTTAACTCATAAAATGTTGTTTGGTTGCTGCAGAGGCGTCTGCCACATTTGGGCACGCTGAAACAGCTGCACAGCAATTAAGGCAAAGAAAAATATATAGTCAAAAATAATAATAATTAAAGCTGCAAGCAGCGATGAACGGTCCTCCATCCTTGTAACGTTCAGGCTGCAGTGGAAGCTTGTATGACTTGATGTAGATTCTTCAGAACTGGACATTTAGTGGATGAAACCACCCACGACTCTCTGTATCAAACCATTCAAAAGTTATGGCAGAAAGTAGGAACTATCAGATATCGACCAATCAGAAGAAGGGGCGGGGCTAATTTGCAATTTCCAATTTTGTTCAAGGACTCAAAACCGAGTCCGATGACACCACCAGAGGTGTCTTCAGTATTCACATTCATTACTCAGGTAGAAGTATAGATACTAGAGTTTAAAAATACTCCTCTAGAAGTTGAAGTATCAACTCAAGTTTTTTACTCAAGTAAAAGTATAAAAGTACTGGTTTCAAAACTACTTAAAGTATAAAAGTAAAAGTAATGTAAGGGAGAAAAAAGCCATTAAGGACAAAAGCCATTGAAAATGAATGCATCTTAGTATAATGCAAATATATTAAAGAACCATATATGTGTACTATTGAACATTAACATGTGTTTCAGAGAGCAGCAGATATGATGACTAGTTGCCTATAAGTATTGTAATGGTGCAAAAAGTCAAACTTCAGAGGCATGTTATCATTTATCCTAACCTTTATTGGAATGTACATCCAAGTTTAGTTGCAGGAATCTGAGGGAACGGATGTCAGAACAAAACTGGACAAGAACATCTGAAACAACCACAACCAAATTCACTTTATCCGGATGGAGCAATTTAACTGGATAGTTTTTATTAAAGGCCGAAATGAAATAGAGTAACGAGGCTGTTTTTAAAATGTAAGGAGTAAAAACTACAGATAATTGCGTGAAAATGTAAGGAGTAAAAGTAAAAAGTCGTCTGAAAAATAATTACTCCAGTGAAATATAGATAACCAAAATTTCTACTTAAGTAAGGTAACAAAATATTTGTACTTCGTTACTTGACACCTCTGGACACCACCCACAACTCTCTTTATGAAACCATTCAAAAGTTATGGCAGAAAGTAGGAACTATCAAATATGGACCAATGAAATGAAGGGGGGGTGATTTTTTGCGTCTATCGTCGCCACGGTGACGCTTTTGAAAGAGAAAAGTAATGCGCATCGTCGCAGGATCGAGACGCACATTTTAATGTATAACACACCTGGGTGCACGTTACGGTTCGGGCCGTATTAACTGCCGAAGGAATGGTATAAATTGCGCCAAAATGACACGATTAATTCAAAATGGCCGACTTCCGGTTGGGTTTGGGCCATGGCGCCAAGAGACTTTTCTTTAAGTTGCGACATGATACAGGTTTGTAGCGATTTTCATGCATGTACGTCAAACCGTATTGTGGGGCTTGAGGCACAAAGTTTCAAATTTTTCACCAGGCCTGGCTTGGTGCAAAATTTGGTGACTTTTGGGGCACGTTTAGGGGAAAAAAGGCCCTCTTTTTGTCGGAAAAAATAAAATAAAAACAAGAAAAAAAACAAAAATTCCTACAGATACAATAGGGCCTTCGCACTGTCGGTGCTCGGGCCCTAAAAAAAGAATAAAAGGATAAAATAAAGTCAACTGTCTAAGGGCCCGATTTACTAAAGATTTGCGTGTGTAAAAACGTGTGCAAACTTGACATCACCCGCAAACCAAAGTGCCAGCTGATCTACTAACAGCGTGCAAAGAGGATTGCGTCTCTGAAATGCGCTAAATTGCACACGCAATTCATTTAGTACTTTTGCCCTGATGAATAATCAATATGGGGCGTAACCGCCAGAAATCCTAAATACTGGGAGGGGAAGATGCAAATTGGTCCATTTACCACGCGCAATGAGATTTACCAAGCCTGAAAGTAATTGCGCGTATTGTGATTGTGTCTGTATTTAATACGTTCGAAAGGAAGGTGCTAATCTGCTGCTGCTGTTATTGTGGCAAGGAGGCGACATCCAAAATCAAAGAATATGCAGAGAGAGAGTCTTTATTCTGCTGCATGCTATTTTAAAGATGGTTGCACAAGTTTTATTAAAATTTATTTTATTATTTATTAATGTGCCCCCCTCCACTCGCCCACAAGCAGGCCAAGCCTTTGTGCCAAACCTTTGTATTTTATTGATTACTTATCTTATTGAACGTGAAATCATCCATCGTAAATTACATTTAATTAAAACCCGTGCTTATTAATCACAAAACACAGGTTAAACATCATGACCAAATCTGCTCCGACCCGCTGTGTCAGGATCAGCGCAGAGACTGCAGCTTCACCTGAATTATGGTTCCGCGTTAAATCGACGGCCATATGATGGTCGTCTGTCACACATTTACTGTCAGTGTTTGCTATATAATATATAATATTTGCAATATACTGTGGACATCTGAATAAAAACTTAACTCATAAATAGATGAATCAAAGCGCTCTCCAGCTCTGGGTCTGATGTCTTTTTCTCCTCAGATCACGCCGAGCACCGCCGGGTCACGTAAACCCGACCAATTCAATATTAAAATCAAATTCAGTCCTGTGGCCCGTTTTTCTATTTCGTATTTTTGATCTGTGCCTAAAATTGAAATATGAAAAACCAGCCGTTTTTCCGTTTTTTGTGTTACCAACTGCATTTATTCTATCGCAGGTTTTCTCCCATATTGCGTTTCTTTTGGTCATGTTTAAATGTATTTGCTGTAGTTCATGAATGTGTTTATTTGCCTCTTCCACTAATATCTCTAACTCCAACTCGTCAAATTTCATTTTGTGCTTGTGACTTGTGACTGTGCCTTCCATCCAGACTCTCCATGGCGCAGAGTTTGCGCTCGCAAACCTTAAGACACGCAACACCTCATTTAAATACTGCGGTTTGCACCTGTTATCAATTGCGCACGCAATCTTAGTTGATCACCCGCAAACCACACGCAAAAAGCACGCGCAAACTTTTTCAGTGCACACGCAATTTAGTGCTCTTTATTTAGGATCTTAGTAAATCGGGCCCTAAGTGTTAAAAGCCAAGGAGAAACGGTCGGTTTTAAAGGGATTTAAAGACAGACAGAGAGGAGAACTGTCTGATTTGCTGAGACAGGTTGTTCCATAAGAAATGAAATTATTTCCATATGAAATACAGTATTTATATTAACTGTTTATGCTTGAGCACGTTATATAATAAAAGCCTAAAGCTTCCTTACACCTCACTCATCCTCCTTTCCTCTGTCACTGACATGTGATTCACTTTGAATTAAAACCTTGTGGCTAAAGTCGGCCTGGGTGTAAGTCAGTAATTTCACACTCCAGCGATCCTGGCGAGGTGACGGGAACTCAAAGTGTTTTCTGAGGATGCCCGGGCGGGTCTGATGGAAACATGAAGGCCAGGGGACAGAAGAAAGAGAAACCCCGATGAAGAGCGAGAGTGTGGTACAGGTAAGGGTAAAGGTAAAGGTAAAGGTAAAGGTACAGGTAAAGGTAAAGGGTGAAAGGTCACTCACGCTCCGATGAGAGGGATGGCGTCAGGGAAACACTTCTGGAAGAACTCCAGCACTTCCTCTCCCGTCGTGATCTTCTCAAACTCCTCAAAGGGCATGAAGAGGGTGCAGGTAAAAGTCTTGTCCTGAAGTTGGAAAAAACAGATCACGTCGAGATGTCGGCTTGAAAAACCCGGCTCTGAGCACCGACCAGCACACTGCAAAAACTCAATCTTAACAAGAATATTTGTCTTATTTCTAGTTAAAATGTCTCATTTTTAGTAAAAAAAAATCTCATTACACTTAAAACAAGACTCATCACTGGAAAAAACAACAATTTTCACCTGTTTCAAGTAGATTTTCACTTGAAATAAGTAGAAAAATCTGCCAATGGAACAAGATTTATTTGCTTGTAATGAGAAGATAAATCTTGTTCCACTGGCAGATTTTTCTACTTATTTCAAGTGAAAATCTACTTGAAACAGGTGAAAATTGTCAAATAACAAGTAATTTTTCTGGTTGTATATTTCTGTCTATTCTGCACTGCAAAAACTCAAAATCTTAACAAGAATATTTGTCTTATTTCTAGTAAAAATGTCTAATTTTAGTAAGAAAAATCTCATTACACTTAAAACAAGAGTCATCACTGGAAAAAAACAACAATTTTCACCTGTTTCAAGTAGATTTTCACTTAAAATAAGTAGAAAAATCTGCCAGTGGAACAAGATTTTTTTGCTTGTAATAAGAAGATGAATCTTGTTCCACTGGCAGATTTTTCTACTTATTTCAAGTGAAAATGTACTTGAAACAGGTGAAAATTGTCAAATAACAAGTTATTTTTCTGGTAATGACTCTTGTTTTAAGTGTAATGAGAGTTTTAACTAGAAATCAGACAAACATTCTTGTTAAGATTTTGAGTTTTTGCAGTGTAATAGATTAATCACCAATATAGATTTAAAAGTACCATGAGTATGAAGTTACACTTGATTGATCCCAGTGGGAAAATCCGTCCTCTGCATTTCACCCTAACTATTAAGAGCAGTGGAGCTTTAGCAGCCCGGGGACCGACTCTTGTTCAAGAGCAATGACAGAAGTATCTGACACCTAACATCCATAACATGTATATTGTTTTAGGAGTAAAATAATTAGGGCCCGAGCACTTACAGTGCGATGGCCCTATTGTATCTGTAGGAATTCTTTCTTTCTTCTTTATTTTTCCGACCAAATGATGGCCTTTTTTCCCCCTAAACGTGCCCCAAAAGTCACCAAATTTTTACACCAAGCCAGGCCTGGTGAAAAATGTGATATTTAATGGTTTGCATTAATGGGCGTGGCCTAACGGCTCAACAGCGCCCCCTAGAAAACTTTGTACCTCAAGCCCCACAATACGGTTTGACGTACATGCACGAAAATCGGTACACACCTGTATCATGTCACAACTTAAAGAAAAGTCTCTTGGCGCCATGGCCCAAACCCAACAGGATGTCGGCCATTTTCAACTAATCGTGTAATTTTGCCGCAATTTATGCCATTTCTTCGGCCGTTTCTTCGCCCGAACCGTAACGTGCACCCGGGTGTGTTATACATCAAAATGTGCGTCTCCATCCTGCTACGATGGGCATTACTTTTCTCAGTCAAAAGCGTTACCGTGGCGACAATAGACGCCAAAAAGCGTGCCCACCCTTCATCTGATTGGTCCATATCTGGTAGTTCCTATTTTCTACCATAACTTTTGAATAGTTTGGTATAAAGACTCGTGGGTGGTGTCATCGGACTCGGTTTTGAGTCCTTGAACAAAATTGGTGCAAATTAGCCCCGCCCCTTCATCTGATTGTGCTTTAAAGGTATTGTGACATCATTTTTAAAATGCTTTTAACACTATTAAAAGTCTTGGCCAACATCCCTCAAATGTGTCTAAAAGAGTGTAACAAGAAAAACTTCACTCTAGTACTCCATTCCTGGCTTTTAATGACAGTGTTTTTTTGCGCCGTGAAAAACGCTTCCTTTACCCCCTTTCCTGTCAATCATTGCTCCGCTCCTCCTCCAAACCTCCTCCAACCAACCGCTACACACTTCTGCCCGCGTCTCCACACACACGCTCGCACACCGACCACAAACCTATAATACATATAATGTATCTATAATGTTCTATAATACATCCATGCCACAAACACCCACACACACAGCCCAGACAGGGCGACTACAGCCCGGGGATGAAGTCCGTGCGCACACCGAACCGGACTTCTAACAGCGGCGTCGGAGAGTTAAGCCGGGAGCGACAGGCGAAGCATGCACAGAAAAGCAGTCCACCGCAAACAATCATAAAAATAAAGGCATGCAAGCAGCAGTGTCCTCTTATCTTAAGTCCAGTCAGTGGCCGCGGGTCTTCTTAGCAGTTTTCCTCCGGTGATTAGAACAAAAGAGGCTCTAAACAGCTCCGTGTTAAGCCTGATTTATGGTTCCGCGTTAAATCGACGCAGAGCCTACGCCGTAGGGTTCAGCGTACGTTGCGCGTCGCCACGTAACCCTACGCCGTAGGCTCTGCGTCGGTGTAACGCGGAACCATAAATCAGCCTTTATGGCGCGCTGGAGAGGAGAGGAGGCAGGGAGCTGGGTGGAGGGGGCGGTGATTTAGCGGATCGTTACGTAACGATCCGCCACCAAGGTGCGCCGTTTTTGCACAGTTATGCGGAAAATCCCAGAAAGCACACAATACACTGAATGTTAAAAGTTCGTTGTTTTTTGGGTGTAATTGATGTCAAGACACCCAACAAAACACAAACAATCAAGAAAAATTTGTTTTTCATGTCACAATCCCTTTAATAATAATAAAAGGGTACACAGTTGGTCCCTCACCCTCTGCGTCATCAGCACAAATTATCTGTCCCCGTATGATAAAATCCACCATCCCCACCTGATTTTTTTTTTTTTACAACTGGAGTACTGGTTATAAGTAACCAGGGATAATGAACTCTCCTCCTTTGCCGTGTTTGAACCAGCGAGCTCTGGCGGGCCCAGATAATGAAACGGGCTCTGAATCACATGCAGACAAAGTGTAAAAACCACGAAAAATCAGCTCAGACGCCTAAAAGGACAGGGAATTAATTATACCTGGTAAGTTTCCATCATGAATAGAGATCAACACCATAAAAGTGGCCCAGCAGGTATGAGATTTCTTTTTTTTGGCCATTTTAGTCATTTTAGTGAAGACGTATTCATTTTAAAAAGCCTCAGTTTCAAGCGTGGACTCTTCGTTCTCACAGACTCGTCCTCATTTAATAACAGGGTACTTTATTGAAAGTGCTGCTCAGACAATGACCATCCAAAGTCTCCACCAAACCATGGATTTGCTTTTATCTAATTCTCTGGCAGCTTTTACTGCCGTTTGCAGGTTATATCAGGTGAACAACTCAACCCTCGCAGTAAAATTTACATCCACACTTTAAAAAAAACTTCCTCGGTTGCTTTTTCTCAGAAGAGCCGCTGTCGACCTGTTTCAAGAGTATTTTTGTTCAATTTTGGCTGCTCTTGTGAATCTTCTGGCTTCTTCTGTAATGTGTATCATCGTCATTAAACAACAATGTTTTACAGAGGAGGTCCAGGTTGAATTTATGGTTTTATCTGTCCAAACAAGGACAATATTTATATTATCTTCACATTCAAAGTCTTGAAAAAGAGATTTTAATCTCAATGAGATTCACACCTGGTTAAATAAAGGATATAATACCTGCTTAATTGATGATGAATTCATGAAAGAACACCTCATATGTTCGTAAATACATCCTGTGGCATTATAAATCCATGTTTCATTTTATCAGTGTACTTTGATCCAAAATATAATTAGGTCATGGAAGAAAACAACTTCTAAAATCTGATATTACACTGCAAAAACTCAAAATCTTAACAAGAATATTTGTCTTATTTCTAGTTAAAATGTCTCATTTTAGTCTCATTACACTTAAAACAAGACTCATCACTGGAAAAAACAACAATTTTCACCTGTTTCAAGTAAATTTTCACTTGAAAATAAGTAGAAAAATCTGCCAGTGGAACAAGATTGTTTTGCTTGTAATAAGAAGATAAATCTTGTTCCACTGGCAGATTTTTCTACTTATTTTCAAGTGAAAATTTACTTGAAACAGGTGAAAATAGTCAAATAACAAGTTATTTTTCTGGTAATGAATCTTGTTTTAAGTGTAATGAGATTTTTTGACTAAAAATGAGACATTTTAACTAGAAATAAGACAAATATTCCTGGTAAGATTTTGAGTTTTTGCAGTGTATCGATCCAGCTTGAGCTGTGAAAATGAGCCGGTCAGCTCTACGAGGACGCGCTAAAGGCCCGTCATTGCTTCGGTTTCCATGCAGCATTAACTAATAGTTAGGTAACAGCTTCACAGATACAAACTAAAGACAAGAGAACAGAAAAATCAACTTTATGCTCACCAGGTTGGGCAGAGCAATCATCATGAATGTGTTCCGTGGCCAGATGTGCAGGTAATTGGGCTTCATGGCGAACTGGAAATGATAAAGGAAGAAACAAAAAACCTGATGAAAAAGAATATGTTCATGAAAGAAAACACCTCTCCGAGAAGTGTTTGTAATATTCCTATTTGAAAATACCACAAAGATACTGTACAATAAGCCCATTTAAACACGTCTTCACACCTCTGTTCATAACAGCTGGTTTCAGAGGGTAGAGTCATCCATTTCACTCCTCCCCTTCCTCTGTGGGGACTGCTTATGTTCAAACTGGTGTTAAAGTTGAATTAAATGAGGACAATTCCTCCATGATCTGGGACTGGGATGTCACCATACACTGTTTACAGTTACAGGATTGTGTTATCTGAGAAGGTTAGAGCTGGTAGCCACTTAAAACACCAACATATGCTCCTTTCTTACCCCCTTTTCCACCAAACCAGTTCCAGGGCTGGGTCTGTTTCACAACTTGTTCAACTTGTGAACCAGCTGAGAAATGGTTTGTTTTTCCGTAACTCGGGTAGTAAGGGGAGCCATGTCATTAATTCACTGCAGACTTCAGTTTGGTCGCTGTAAACGTCAGTTATGTCGCTGCGTTTGCATTGGGGCTAAAGTTAAAGCAACAACAAGCTATTTTCTCTAATAGGAATTTGTCCAGGTAACTCCTCCGTGGACACATCTCTAAAAGACAGGTTGTCTTCTCCTCAGACCCATGATGCTTTGCTGCATCCAGATTCATTCTTATTTGAAAATGTCTGCCAGTCTTGCTATAGAGGGTCTGCATTGACGTCACTTCCCCCTGGACCAGCCCTCTTACTCACACTGAGTGGCAAAAATGTCTGCAACTAGTGGAGAAGACGGGATAACAGCTGATTATCGTCTTAAATTAAAGGCAGTTGGACTTGACAGTGACCCGTACAGTTACCAAGAACCAGTGGTCCATGGACATTAATATTTGGTACAGTTACCAAGAACCAGTGGTCCATGGACATTAATATTTGGTACAGTTACCCCAAGAACCAGTGGTCCATGGACATTAATATTTGGTACAGTTACCAAGAACCAGTGGTCCATGGACATTAATATTTGGTACAGTTACCCCAAGAACCAGTGGTCCATGGACATTAATATTTGGTACAGTTACCAAGAACCAGTGGTCCATGGACATTAATATTTGGTACAGTTACCAAGAACCAGTGGTCCATGGACATTAATATTTGGTACAGTTACCCCAAGAACCAGTGGTCCATGGACATTAATATTTGGTACAGTTACCAAGAACCAGTGGTCCATGGACATTAATATTTGGTACAGTTACCAAGAACCAGTGGTCCATGGACATTAATATTTGGTACAGTTACCAAGAACCAGTGGTCCATGGACATTAATATTTGGCCACGAATCCAGTTCCCGGATATTTATATGTACTTAATTTCTACACCGGGGAAATACACGAAGCAAAGCTTGAAGGCGTACAAAAGTCTTGACGCTTGGTCCGACTTCAAGGCAGGATTTGTTGGTGAAATTAAAGTGATGAGGACACTGAACTTTATGATTTGACCGTTTAACGTTAGCTACCCAAAAATCCAACATTACCTGATACAAAATGGGAACCGCAAATCCACGTTTCGGTGCCTGGAATCCAGTTGTTTCTGTGAATTACAGTGATCCATTTGTCTCTCTTAAGCTTATTTTTCGGCAGTCTGTAAAATCGGATTTCTTGCTAAATCTATGAGTACAGTCGATCGCACCACAGCTCTTTCCCATTTTAGATGTTTTCCAGTTGCTCAAACTGAAAGTTTACGCTGTCACTCAGTCTTTCTGACACTCAGTCTTTCTGACACTCAGTCTTTCTGTCACTCAGTCTTTCTGACACTCAGTGGGCGTAACCTGCTGTGAAGTTGCATCTGGGACGTCATGCACATTCCCTCTATTGTCGTTGGTCTTAATAACTCCACGTAAGCGGTTCTTTCCTTTAGACCAGCAAAGAGTTGGTGCTACCTTGGAACCGGTTTAGGAACCAGTTCTTTGTCGGTGGGAACAAAAACCCAAAACTCCAAACTCAGCACATTCGTCCCCTCTAAGATCCGGAGAATATCTGTGTATCTAGTCCAGGGGTCGGCAACCCAAAATGTTTTAGAGCCATATTGGACCTAAAACACAAAAAACAAATATGTCTGGAGCCGCAAAAAAAATGAAAAGTATAAGCCTTAGAATGAAGACAACACATGCTGCATGTTTCTATATTAGTTATAACTGGGGGAAGATTTGTTTTTTTCATTATGCACTTTGAGAAAAAAGTTGAAATGTCGAGAAAAAAGTCGAAATGTCGAGAAAAAAGTTGAAAATTTTGAGAAAAAAAGTCAGAATGTCGAGATTAATGTTGAAGTACAATCTCAAGAAAAAAGTCGAAATGTTGAAAAAAAAGTCGAAATGTCGAGAAAAAAGTCAAAATTTTGAGAAAAAAGTCAAAATTTCAAGAAAAAAGTCGAAATGTCGAGATTAAAAAGGAAAGGAAAAAGGAAGAAAAAAGGAAAAAAAGAAGAAAAAGAAAAAAGGAAAAAAAGAAGAAAAAAAATAAAAAACAGAAAAAAAAGAAAAAAACAAGAAAAAATGGAAAAATAAACTAAAAAAAGAAAAAAAGGAAAAAAAAGAAAAAAAGAGAAAAAAAGAAAAAAAAAGAAAAAAAAGGAAAAAAAACATTTTTTTTTTTAAAAAGCTCCAGGAGCCACTAGGGCGGCGCTAAAGAGCCGCGGGTTGCTGACCCCTGATCATGTCACCAGCGTACAGAATACGGACCTCTCCGTTGACGGGCGGCATCGTGAGCTCCATGTATCCGTGAGGGATGTACGTCTGGCTGTAGTTGAAGCGGCTGCGACGCAGGAACTGCTTGCGGATGGCGGAGAAAGCTCCATCGCAGCCGACGATCAGATCGGCCTGAACCTGCTTCCTGGATCCATCCGACCTGCGGAAGAGAAGAACGACGTGACAAATCCCCTCTGGATCCATCTGAGTATCAGAGCTGATCTGACAGGCTTCATGCTTCGCCTCGGGCCCTTTATCGTCACAAAAAAGTATCTGAGTGTGATGAATATTTCAATAAGCAACACTTTGAACTTCATTAGATTTTCTGGACGCTTATCTTGAGAGAATTTGGTCATTTTGCTTTGAATTTAACCCAGACAAAACACTGCTGTACGTCTGCGCTTGATTCCTTTATTACTGAAAACAAAGGAAAAAGAAGTCCTCCAATGTGTTAGAATTGTGAAACGTCTTTATTTTATTTTATTGCAATATCAATCCCACATAATGACTGAGTTGTTGCAGCATTTTGGATTAAATGGAACAGTTTAGAGCTGCGGTCGACAACCCAAAATGTTTTAGAGCCATATTGGAACAAAAACACAAAAAACAAATATGTCTGGAGCCGCAAAGAATTTAAGTCTTTTATCAGCCTTAGAATGAAGACAACACATGCTGCATGTTTCTATATTAGTTAGAACTGGGGAAAGATTTTTTTTTTTAATTATGCACTTCGAGAAAAAAGTCGAAATGTCGAGAAAAAAGTCGAAATGTCGAGAAAAAAGTCAAAATTTCGTGAAAAAAGTCAAAATGTTGAGAAAAAAGTCGAAATGTCGAGAAAAAAGTCAAAATTTTTGAGAAAAAAGTCAAAATGTCGAGATTAATGTTGAAGTAAGATCTCGAGAAAAAAGTCAAAATGTCAAGAAAAAAGTTGAAATGTCGAGAAAAAAGTCAAAATTTCGTGAAAAAAGTCAAAATGTTGAGAAAAAAGTCGAAATGTCGAGAAAAAAGTCAAAATTTCGTGAAAAAAGTCAAAATGTTGAGAAAAAAGTCAAAATTTCGAGAAAAAAGTCAAAATGTCGAGAAAAAAGTCGAAATGTTGAGAAAAAAGTCAAAATTTCGAGAAAAAAGTCGAAATGTCTAGATTAAAAAGGAAAGGAAAAAGGAAGAAAAAAAGAGAAAAAAAAGAAAAAAAGAAGCGAAAAAAGAAAAAAGAAAGAAAAGAAGAAAAAAAGAGAAAAAAAGGAAAAAAAAGAAGAAAAAAGAAGCAAAAAAAGAAAAAAGAAAAAAGAGAAGGAAAAAGGAAAATGGAAAAAAAAGGTCAAACATTTTTTAAAAGCTCCAGACGCTAAAGAGCCACATGCAGCTCTAGAGCCGCGGGTTGCCGACCCCTGATTTAGATGTTCATTGATTGCAGTTGTAAACGTACAGTGAGCTGGCATTGAGAAACTCCTGGGGACAGCCAGGATCAATATTCCCACCCACAATCAATATTCCCACCACTCCTGGTCGTCGTCTCAAGTGTCAGAGGAAACGTGTTTCCGTCACGCTGCATCTGATCCTCCGTCTGAATAAACTCACAGTGGCAGCACGCTTTAGCGGAGGCTGCTGTTTTAATGTTAGGGCCTTTGGAAATGTGTTTGGAAACACAAACTTCTCCTTCCAACTATTGTTGAGGCGTCTAATGAGGCTTCATGTTGCCAAATCGTTTCTGGCACCGATGTGCAGTGTTGTGGCGGGTAATTCACTTAGATGTTTTTAATGATTCCTCCCCTCGTGGACGTGACCGTTTTATTGGATTAAGGTCTGGTTTGGAGTTTGGGCCGTTCACAGAGGCGCCTGGGAAAATTCAGGTGCATCGCTGGGTGTGTAAATGATCGTTTGTATTTATTTCAAGTTTACTTTTGTTTATCGGTGACCCTCTAACCCAGATGTTGAAGTCCGCTAGTTGGAAACCGTTTAAGGCGCGTCAAAACAGGGAAGGGGGGCGAAGAGAGACGGCGCGAAAGAGAGACAGAGCAATACGTTTAAGGGTGCTTTCACACCTTACCCACGGGGCAAGGGGGAGTGTGCTGCATTTGCCCTGCTATAAAAGGTAATCCACCAGAAATAATACCAATGACCCAGTAGGAACACAACCTATATGGACTACCTGGCCAATTTTTTGCTGGAAATTCAATATGGCCGCCTTAATATTGGCCACTTATCAAAACATAGTTTGGTGATAACTTTTGAATCAAATGGGCTAGAAATGCAAACTTGGTGTCTGTTTCATGGTTTCAGAGCATGAGAAAACCATTAGAATACTTATTTTTATGATCGGGTGTATCTGGACCTTTAATTTGCATATTTCCAACACGGACGTCCCTGAAAATGAGCTTTACTATGGATTTTTCTAGTGACAGCTAACTGTTATGGCAAATAATCTGCTTTTTAAGCAATGTCAACACATTTGGTCAGTTTGAGAATTCATTTCTATGTTGTCAATATGGCTGCAGTCATAAATAACGTATGGAATTACATTTTAGCTCAGATTCTTTCTAGAGTTGTGGGGATGATTGCAGAAAAACAATATGAGAAAACGTCTACAATGTATCTTAAAGATGACATTTTAATAAACTTAATATAAGACATATATACGTAGACGCCGCATCGAGTGTTCTTGCCCGCTGCTGCGATACGTCAACGTCGCCGCCATATTGGATGTTCAAGACTGCGCTGTAAACTAATACAAGTAAATGGACTTATTTTCATAAAGCGCCTTTCTACAAAGAAATGTATGTTTTACGTCTCATTTATTCATTCACACACGCACATAATATATTATTATATTATAATATATAATATAATAAAACACATTTTCAAATAACAAAATATTTGAACCACTTTTCAGACAATAAAATAACATTTGAACCATTTTTCAGACAATAAAATAACTGAAAAAAATTGAAAAATGGTTTTGTGACTTGAAAAATTTTAAATGTTTATGTAAAATATGCTTTGTTGATGAGAAAACATGTTTCTCTATTTTTCTTATTTTTGTGAGGGGGGATATATATAGTTTTTCGACACTACCTTGTTCTCTATAGCTGATATAACATGAATTACTCCTATGTGGGATCAATAAAGTTCTTATATTTTCCATCTGAGAACATTAAATATATTATATTTGGTGCCTAACTGTTTCCCAAGTATATTAGTGCGTGTGTGAATGAATAAATGAGACGTAAAACGTACATTTCTTTGTAGAAAGATGCTTTATGAAAATAAGTCCATTTACTTGTATAAGTTTAAACTTTACAGTGCAGTCTTGAACATCCAATATGGCGGCGACGGTGACGTATCGCAGCAGCTCCATGGGAGGATACGTATGTCTATGGGTCTGACCCCTCAGGTCCGGCCAGAACCGTCCCGGTGGTCCCGGCAGTGAGAGCAGACCCACTGGGTCGGAACTTCCCGACCTGCAGGAGACGTAACAGTCCGACTTCCGTCCTGCTTTAGCTCGACTTGTGTCTGGTCCGAACGAGGCCGGACCCGGTTCTGGTGTCGGACCCGGTTCTGGTGTCGGACCCGGTGTGGGACCCGGTTCTGGACCCGGTGCCGGACCCGGGCTGGTATGTAGTATACAGTATGTAGTATGTAATATGCAGTATGTAGTATATGGTATGTAGTATACAGTATGTAGTATGCAGTATATAGTATATGGTATGTAGTATACAGTATGTAGTATGCAGTATGTAGTATGCGATATGTAGTATGCAGTATGTAGTATGCAATATGTAGTATACGGTATGTAAGATGCAGTACGTAGTATACGGTATGTAGTATGCAGTATGTCGTATGTCGTATGAAGTATGCAGTATGTAGTATACGGTATGTAGTATGCAATATGTAGTATGCAATATGTAGTATACGGTATGTAGTATGCAGTATGTAAGATGCAATATGTAGTATACGGTATGTAGTATGTAGTATGCAATATGTAGTATACGGTATGTAAGATGCAGTACATAGTATACGGTATGTAGTATGCAGTATGTAGTATGCAATATGTAGTATACGGTATTTAGTATGCAGTATGTAGTATGCAATATGTAGTATACGGTATGTAGTATGTAGTATGCAATATGTAGTATACGGTATGTAAGATGCAGTACATAGTATACGGTATGTAGTATGCAGTATGTAGTATGCAATATGTAGTATACGGTATGTAAGATGCAGTACATAGTATACGGTATGTAGTATGCAGTATGTAGTATGCAATATGTAGTATACGGTATTTAGTATGCAGTATGTAGTATGCAATATGTAGTATACGGTATGTAGTATGTAGTATGCAATATGTAGTATACGGTATGTAAGATGCAGTACATAGTATACGGTATGTAGTATGCAGTATGTAGTATGCAATATGTAGTATACGGTATGTAGTATGCAATATGTAGTATACAGTATGTAGTATGCAGTATGTAGTATGCAATATGTAGTATACGTTATGTAGTATGCAGTATGTAGTATGCACTATGTATTATACGGTATGTAGTATGCAGTATGTAGTATGCAGTATGTAGTATACGGTATGTAAGATGCAGTATGTAGTATACGGTATGTAGTATGCAATATGTAGTATGTAGTATGTCGTATGAAGTATGCAATATGTAGTATACGGTATGTAGTATGCAGTATGTAAGATGCAGTATGTAGTATACGGTATGTATGTAGTATGTAGTATAAGTATGTAGTATGCAGTATGTAGTATGCAGTATGTAGTATACGGTATGTAGTATGCAATATGTAGTATACGGTATGTAGTATGCAGTATGTAGTATGCAATATGTAATATGCGGTATGTAAGATGCAGTATGTAGTATACGGTATGTAGTATGCAGTATGTAGTATGTAGTATGCAATATGTAATATGCGGTATGTAGTATGCAGTATGTAGTATGCAATATGTAGTATACGGTATGTAGTATGCAGTATGTAGTATGTAGTATGCAATATGTAATATGCGGTATGTAGTATGCAATATGTAGTATACGGTATGTAGTATGCAGTATGTAGTATGCAATATGTAGTATACGGTATGTAGTATGCAGTATGTAGTATGTAGTATGCAATATGTAATATGCGGTATGTAGTATGCAATATGTAGTATACGGTATGTAGTATGCAGTATGTAGTATGCAATATGTAGTATACGGTATGTAGTATGCAGTATGTAGTATGCAATATGTAGTATACGGTATGTAGTATGCAGTATGTAGTATGTAGTATGCAATATGTAATATGCGGTATGTAGTATGCAATATGTAGTATATGGTATGTAGTATGCAGTATGTAGTATGTAGTATGTCGTATGAAGTATGCAATATGTAGTATACGGTATGTAGTATGCAGTATGTAAGATGCAGTATGTAGTATACGGTATGTAGTATGCAGTATGTAGTATGCAATATGTAGTATACAGTATGTAGTATGCAGTATGTAGTATGCAATATGTAATATGCGGTATGTAAGATGCAGTATGTAGTATACGGTATGTAGTATGCAGTATGTAGTATGCAATATGTAGTATACGGTATGTAGTATGCAGTATGTAGTATGCAATATGTAGTATACGGTATGTAGTATGCAGTATGTAAGATGCAGTATGTAGTATACGGTATGTAGTATGCAATATGTAGTATGCAATATGTAATATGCGGTATGTAGTATGCAGTATGTAGTATGCAATATGTAATATGCGGTATGTAGTATGCAATATGTAGTATACGGTATGTAGTATGCAGTATGTAGTATGCAATATGTAGTATACGGTATGTAGTATGCAGTATGTAGTATGCAATATGTAGTATACGGTATGTAGTATGCAGTATGTAAGATGCAGTATGTAGTATACGGTATGTAGTATGCAATATGTAGTATGCAATATGTAATATGCGGTATGTAGTATGCAGTATGTAGTATGCAATATGTAATATGCGGTATGTAGTATGCAATATGTAGTATACGGTATGTAAGATGCAGTATGTAGTATGCAATATGTAGTATACGGTATGTAAGATGCAGTATGTAGTATGCAATATGTAGTATACGGTATGTAAGATGCAATATGTAGTATGCAATATGTAGTATACGGTATGTAAGATGCAGTATGTAGTATGCAGTATGTAGTATACGGTATGTAAGATGCAGTATGTAGTATGCAATATGTAGTATACGGTATGTAGTATGCAGTATGTAGTATACGGTATGTAAGATGCAGTATGTAGTATACGGCATGTAGTATAGGTATGTAGTATGCAGTACGTAGTATACAGTATGTAGTATGCAGTATGTAGTATGCAATATGTAGTATATGGTATGTAAGATGCAGTATGTAGTATGCAGTATGTAGTATACGGTATGTAGTATGTAGTATGCAGTATGTAGTATGCAGTATGTAGTATGCAGTTTGTAGTATGCAGTATGTAGTATGCAGTATGCAGTATGTAGTATGCAGTATGTAGTATGCAGTATGTAGTATACGGTATGTAAGATGCAGTTTGTAGTATGCAGTATGTAGTATGCAGTATGCAGTATGTAGTATGTAGTATGCAGTATGTAGTATGCAGTATGTAGTATGCAGTATGCATTATGTAGTATGCAGTATGTAGTATGCAGTATGTAGTATGCAGTATGCAGTATGCAGTATGTAGTATGCAGTATGCAGTATGCAGTATGTAGTATGTAGTATGCAGTATGTAGTACACACTCAGTACGTTTACATGCACTAACAGGAAGTAGAATTGTTGCTTTAATAGAAGTTTTAAAGCCCATGTTTATTAGAACCTGCAGAAAACCAGGTTTCTAGACGCTCTGAAGAAGAATCACGACTTTCAGGGTCCAGTTGGACCAGGGCTGGTGTCGGACCCGGCTCCGGACCCTAAAGGTCCCTAAAGCTGTGTAATGCTTGCTGACCTGATATTCTTTGGCAGGTTTTGGTCGAGCATATCTGTACTCTTGCTCAGGTGTCTTAAGACTTGGTCCACTGTACCGGTCACAGCAGAAGTGAATAATCTCTGTGCCGGCAGGCACATCATTCAGTAGCAGACTATGATATCGCCCAGCGATTGTTCCAAACGTTTCAGCTTTCAGGAAAGACCAATGGCGTATGGCATACATGGCATCAACAACTACTGCTGTTTTTCGGTGTTCTTTAGGCAGGTCAGGGACGCATGCAACATTGGTCTCTTCTTTCAGGACCTTCACAAGGCTTGCCTTGGTACCTGTTCTCATCCTGCCATCTTCCTGGAAGAGAGAAGGGGGGAAGTCACTGCACTCGTGGTTGCCTATAAAGTCAACGATGTTGAGTTCTCCACCACTGGCTATGATTTGGGTCATGCGCAGGAGGGCAGTTATTTCATTGCTCTTGCCAGGTGCTGAAGATTTTCCCCTTACACTTTTTGGATTTGGTGTTTTGCGTGTGGAAAGTGTTGAGCTTCATTATACTTGTCTTTTTCTGATCACTGGACAGTGACTCACACAATGCCTTCAGACCCAGTTCTTTGACACGGATCAAGTCATCCTTGACTGTACAATCAGCACACTGTCCCGTAGATATGTTGATTATGGATGGTGTTGTCACTGTAAACGGGTTAGTCTCCACTGCTGCCATGACCTTGACTACCATCTCTGCATCGCGGGTTACACAGCCTTAAACCAGACTCATGGTGTGGGCTGGATGAGTGGAGGTGGAGCATTGACTTCAGCTCTGCAGAGCCAGCTGCAGTGAGTGGTTTTGTATAGACCCATTTTGCCCGTAATACCATACATTATTTATTATGACTGCAGCCATATTGACAACATAGAAATGAATTCTCAAACTGACCAAATGTGTTGACATTGCTTAAAAAGCAGATTATTTGCCATAACAGTTAGCTGTCACTATAACAATCCATAGAAAAGCTCCTTTTCAGGGGTGTCCGTGTTGGAAATATGCAAATTAAAGGTCCAGATACACCCAATCATAAAAATAAGTATTCCAATGGTTTTCTCATGCTCTGAAACCATGAGACAGACACCAAGTTTGCATTTCTAGCCCATTTGGTTCAAAAGTTATCACCAAGCTATGTTTTGATAAGTGGCCAATATTAAGGTGGCCATATTGAATTTCCAGCAAAAAATTGGCCAGGTAGTCCATATAGGTTGTGTTCCTACTGGGTCATAGGTATTATTTCTGGTGGATTACCTTTTATAGCAGGGCAAATGCAGCACACTAAGAAAAGAGGGGACTTGCCCCCCGGGTACCTGTCCCGTTTGGAGCAGTTGTTCCGAAACATGGACCTTTTTTCTCCTTTCCTTTTTTCCTTTTATTATCTCTCCAGAAACGCTTTGAAACCCGTGCCAAAGATTGCTGATTGGCTCCTATTATTGGCACATCAAAACAGTGCCATAATTCGCCATAATTCGTAGTTGTAAAGAAAGTTTATAGCTTTTGTAAAAAAAAGTTTGTAGCTTTGTATATCCAATGTTGCTCACAAACAAATTAATTCCACAGCTACAAAAATGTTTTACATGCACAAAATATTTCTACAAGTACAAATATTTTTTGCAAGTACAAATATTTTTTGCACACGCACAAGATATTTCTACAAGTACAAAGTTTATTTACAGATACAAAATACTTATGGCTTTAATTTGAGCCCATATTTTTTCTTCTTTTTTTCTGTTTTTCACTTTTTTTTTCTTCTTTTTTCCTTTTTTTCCTTCATTTTTTTCCTTTTTTTTCCTTTTTTTCTTCTTTTTCCTTTTTTCTTCCTTTTTCCTTTCCTTTTTAATCTCGACATTTTGACTTTTTTCTCGAAATTGTGACTTTTTTCTTGACACCTCAACTTTTTCTCGTCATTTCGCCTTTTTTCCTCGACATTTGCCTTCATTCTAAGGCTGATACAAGACTTTTCATTTTTTGCGGCTCCAGACATATTTGTTTTTTGTGTTTTTGGTCCAATATGGCTCTAAAACATTTTGGGTTGCCGATCCCTGGTACATGTGAACACAGCAATCGTGCTCGGATGCGGCACAAAACAAGCTAGTCGAGATCGCCTAGGAGAGGTTAGGGTTAGCTTCTCCTAGGAGAGGTTAGGGTTAGGTTCTCCTAGGAGAGGTTAGGGTTAGGTTCTCCTAGGAGAGGTTAGGGTTAGGTTCTCCTAGGAGAGGTTAGGGTTAGGTTCTCCTAGGAGAGGTTAGGGTTAGGATCTCCTAGGAGAGGTTAGGGTTAGGATCTCCTAGGAGAGGTTAGGGTTAGGGTTAGGATCTCCTAGGAGAGGTTAGGGTTAGGATCTCCTAGGAGAGGTTAGGTTCTCCTAGGAGAGGTTAGGGTTAGGATTTCCTAGGAGAGGTTAGGGTTAGGTTCTCCTAGGAGAGGTTAGGGTTAGGATCTCCTAGGAGAGGTTAGGGTTAGGTTCTCCTAGGAGAGGTTAGGGTTAGGTTCTCCTAGGAGAGGTTAGGGTTAGGTTCTCCTAGGAGAGGTTAGGGTTCAGATCTCGGCTCGCTTCCATTCCAGACCTGGAGCGGTTCGTTTGCAGTGAGAACAGAATCCACACAGCAACCGACACAACTCCATTCATGTGTATGTGCGACCGCGGCACAAGGAGAAGAGTCGGCGCAGAGATTCCACCACCTCCTATTGGACACAACTTTCTCCCTTCTCCCTTCTGTCAGGGTTTCACATTTCCCCCAGCTTGAGTTTTCAGTTCTGTCCCTCCTGTTTCCATCTGCCCTGATTGTCGTCACCTGTGTCTCGTTATCCCCTGTTATATCTAGTCTTGTCTTTCCCCTGCTCCTCGCTGGTCCGTACTGTTTCCTCCATCCATGTCTCCTCGTCTAGTTTTGGATTCCTGTCTTTGTTCTGCCTTTTTTGATCCTGCTCAGCAGTGCTTTTGGTTTGTTTTTGGTTTTGCTGAATAAATCCAGCTTTTGTGAACTCCTGCTCTCCTGCGTTTTGGTCCTCAACAAACAATTCGTGACACCTTCTCTCTCTTCTCCCTTCTCTCCTATTGGACGTGCCGAGATGTCGTCACAGAGAAAAAAGTCAAAATGTCCAGAATAATGTTGAAGTGCAATTTTGAGAAAAAGTCGAAATGTTGAGAAAAAAGGTGAAATTTTGTGAATAAAGTTGAAATGTTGAGAACAATGGCAAAATTTCGACTTTATTCTTGAAATTGTATTTCAACATTGATCTCAACATTTCGACTTTTTTCTCGACATTTCGACTTTTTTCTCAAAGTGCACAATAAGAAAAAATCTTCCCTCTCAAATATTTTTTCTCCTGCATGGCCCTAATACTCTTTCGTAGTTTTACGTACACGTACATATTAAACCGTAACGTTATTGACACACAGGAAGTGAAGAAGCGGGGACACTGTTTAGCCAATCAGAATGCAGAACACGATGCACAATGCAAATCCGTGAAGCAGCGAGACGTGAAAGGTGAACCGATTTATAGCGAGGGATTACTGTACTTTAAAATGTTAACTGAGTCTTTTGTGCAGCTTCTCTCGTTCTCTTTCAGTTTATCTGAGTATTGGGGGGAATATTTTGGGACATCTGCTTCTGTGAAGTCTGGCAACTTCCTGGCTGTAGATTGACAGGCAGTGATGTCTTTCCTCCTCGACGCAAACTTGAAAGTGTTACTCGTGTAAAGCAGAAAGCAACGGGGAAAAAAAGTCAATAACCGGCTTTAACTGCCTGTATACGTTATTCTACAACCGTGATAAAAGGGGAAGAAAAATAGACGGCCAGCAGGTAATTGGATTGGAGCTAATGGAATTACCCAGCAGGCCTCGTTATCCGTCACCCGCCTCCGTGTGATGTTTCGGTCCAGTGGACGAGTTGGGTTTACCTCTCACTCTAAATTCATCCACATCCTCCCGTATTCCTCCCTCTGCTCCCCTCGTCCCCCCAGACCCTCCTCCTCCCGTCTGCTTCAGCTGATTCCCCACACGAGTGATTACTGCTGCCGTATCCAAGCGTCTCCCGTCTCCCGTCTCCCCCTGCCAGATCACCTTGGCCCCGTTGGCCGTCGTTTCCCGCCGTTTCATCTCGCTGCCGTTTCGCTCCAGCCTGCGTTACGATCTCAGCCTTCTGTCCGACCGCCCGTCTGTTCTGATTCCCAGTAATAATTTAGATTTTTTTTTTTTCCTCGTTTTTTTTGTATTTTTCCGACGAAAGGAGGGCCTTTTTTCCCCCTAAACGTGCCCCAAAAGTCACCAAATTTTGCACCAAGCCAGGCCTGGCGAAAAATGTGATATTTCATGGTTTACATTAATGGGCGTGGCAAAATGGCTCAACAGCGCCCCCTAGAAAACTTTGTGCCTCAAGCCCCACAATACGGTTTGACGTACATCCACGAAAATCGGTACACACCTGTATCATGTCACGACTTAAAGAAAGGTCTCTTGGCGCCACGGCCGAAACCCAACAGGACGTTGGCCATTTTGAATTAATCATGTCATTTTGGTGCAATTTATGCCATTCCTTCAGCAGTTAATACGGCCTGTACCGTATCGTGCACCCAGGTGTGTTATACATCAAAATGTGAGTCTCCATCCTGCGAAGATGTGCATTTTTTTCTCAGTCAAAAGCGTTACCGTGGCAACGCTAGATGCCAAAAAGCGCACCCCCCCTTCATCTGGTTGGTTCATATTTGATAGTTCCTACTTTCTGCCATAACTTTTGAATGGTTTGACATAAAGACTCGTGGGTGGTGTCATCGGACTCGGTATTGAGTACTTGACCTTCATTTGGCCTGAATTAGCCCCGCCCCTTCTTCTGATTGGTCGATATTTGATTGTCCCTATTCTCTGCCATAACTTTTGAACGGTTTGACATAAAGATGCGTGGGTGGTGTCATCGGACTCGGTTTTGAGTACTCGACTTTTATTGGTGAAAACTACAGGCGAGAGGGCCCGTTCATCGCTGCTTGCAGCTTTAATTTCTTTTTAAGTTGCAGGACCCCCTGCAGGACCTCTGCGGCCCTCGTAGGGGTCGCAGACCCCCGGGTTGAACACCCCTGATCTAGTTTCTAGAGGAATTGCACTGTTTATGCACCTGAATCTCAGCATAATGATCTCACATTTCCTCATTAACAAGTTATAAGATCATTAAAGTGGATTATCGCTGGAGCGTAGGAGAATAAGTCATTTACATCTAATTCATGCTGACACCCATCTGTGCATTTCCTGGGCTGTTTTCGGTCGGAGGAAACGCTGTTATCACAACTGTTGTAGCCTACGAGGCGGAGGAAGCAAACACAAAGAGGGTAAACATGCACCACCACCATATGTGTTGCCCTCACATGAAAGCTGGATGAATTCAAATGCATTTCAGCGTTTGTTTACGGCGGCGATAATCACAGAGTGATTCATAATCTCCGTTTTTAGCACGGGAAAAAAAAACAGGAAGCAGGAAAGGCAGCATACGCATTGGTTGTACGCTGCAAAAACTCAAAATCTTGTCTTGTTTCGAGTTAAAATGTCTCATTTTTAGTCAAAAAATCTCATTACACTTAAAACAAGAGTCATTACCAGAAATATGACTTATTTATTTGACAATTTTCACCTGTTTCAAGTAGATTTTCACTTGAAATAAGTAGAAAAATCTGCCAGTGGAACAATAATTTTTTGCTTGTAATGAGAAGATAAATCTTGTCCCACTGGCAGATTTTTCTACTTATTTCAAGTGAAAATTTACTTGAAACGTGAAAATTGTCAAATAACAAGTTATTTTTCTGGTTATATATTTCTGTCTATTCTGCACTGCAAAAACAAAAAAATCCTAACAAGAATATTTGTCTTATTTCTAGTTAAAAAGTCTCATTTTTAGTCAAATAAATCTCATTACATTTAAAACAAGACTCATCAACGGAAAAATAACTTATTTGACAATTTTCACCAGTTTCAAGTAAATTTTCACTTAAAATAAGTAGAAAAATCTGCCAGTGGAACACGATTTTTTTTGCTTGTAATGAAAAGATAAATCTTGTTCCACTGGCAGATTTTTTCTACTTATTTCAAGTTATTTTTCTGGTAATGAATTAAAACTCAAACTCGGTTTTCTTATTTCTAGTTAAAATGTCAAATTTTTAGTCAAAAAAATCTCATTACACTTAAAACAAGACCAGAAAAATAACTTATTTGACAATTTTCACCTGTTTCAAGTAGATTTTCACTTGAAATAAGTAGAAAAAATCTGCCAGTGGAACAAGATTTATCTTCTCATTACAAGCAAAGAAATCTTGTTCCACTGGTAGATTTTTCTACTTATTTCAAGTGAAAATTTACTTGAAACAGGTGAAAATTGTCAAATAAAAAGTTATTTTTCTGGTAATGATTCTTGTTTTAAGTGTAATGAGATTTTTTTGACTAAAAATTAGACATTTTAACTAGAATCGTCACCTGGATCCTCTGTGCCTAGCCATGTCTACACCATGTGTCTGCGTGCGTGTCTGTGTGTGTAATTTAGGAATTTAGGTGAATTGTAGTGTGCTTTTGTCTGCAGGGAGGGGGGGCATTAATAAGTTTTATGTTTATTTGTTTTTTCCTGTTTTTTTTTCTGTTAAGCACTTTGTGTTTCATTATTTGTAGGAAAAGTGCTATATAAATAAAGTTTGATTTGATTTGATTTGATTAGAAATAAGACAAATATTCTTGTTAAGATTTTGAGTTTTTGCAGTGAGGGAGGCGTTGGGAGCCCTCACATGAAAGCTGAATGAATTCAAATGCATTTAAGTGTTTGTTTACGGCGGCGATAATCACAGAGTGATTCATAATCTCCCTTTTTAGCCGGGTACTGTAAGGCACGGAAAAAAAACAGGAAACAGGAAGCAGGAAAGGCAGCACAGGCATCGGTCGTGGATATTTTAAGACTGAAGATAAGACTCGATTCAATTTAAGAACTCGGAACAAATTAAACAAGAGTTTCTGCTTTTGCACACTGTGTTAATAATTAACTGCATGGGTATGTTAATCCACGCAAGTAAAAAGGCCCGCGGCTGTTTCAGTGTTAATTGGATTGTAAATTGTGTGTCACTTTTACCTCAAGGACGACCAATTAGCAACTAACTCAGTCAGACGGCGCGCTGACGGCGCGTTTATCTTCCTCCCAGTCCACGTGTGTTTTACACGCAAGAGCAGCGGGGGAAGCATGATCAATACATTCTTCTGTAAGTATAGTATGTAAATGAGGACGTGCAGCTCTGAGATAAACCAGTGTGAGTTTATTTACCTGGTAAAGGTCATGAGTCCAGATTCAGAGCTCCAGTCCTGCAGTTTGTGGTCGAAGTTCAGCTTTGTGTTTGTGTACGTCTCCGCCTCTGCGAGAGGAAACGTTGCAGACATTAGATTAGACAACACACGTTTACACGGCAGGTATAAGTCTTGCTTCCTTGTGCCAGTTTTTAACAAAATACGAGGCTCTCCATTTGCCAACGATGCTAGAAGCAGCGAAGGCTTCGTAGTGCAGAAAAGAGAAAAGAGCAACACTGAAAAAACTCAAAATCTTAAGAATATTTGTCTTATTTCTAGTTAAAATGTCTTATTTTTATTCAAAAGAAATCTCATTACACTTAAAACAAGACTCATCACAGGAAAAATCAACAATTTTCACCTGTTTCAAGTAGATTTTCACTTGAAATAAGTAGAAAAATCTGCCAGTGGAACAAGATTTTTTTGCTTGTAATGAAAAGATAAATCTTGAAAAAAGTCAAAATGTCGATAAAAAAGTCAAAATGTCAAGAAAAAAGTAGAAATGTCGAGATTAAAAAGGAAAGGAAAAAAGAAAAAAGGGAAAAAAAGACTTTAAAAAAGGAAAAAAAAGGTCAAACATTTTTGAAAAAGCTCCAGTTTAAAAAAAAAATAAGTCGAAAAATCTGCCAGTGGAACAAGATTTTTTTGCTTGTAATGAGAAGATAAATCTTGTCCCACTGGCAGATTTTTCGACTTATTTCAAGTGAAAATTTACTTGAAACAGGTGAAAATTGTCAAATACTACGTTCTTTTTCTGGCAATGACTCTTGTTTTAAGTGTAATGAGATTTTTTAACTAAAAATTAGACATTTTAACTAGACATAAGACAAATATTCCTGGTAAGATTTTGAGTTTTTGCAGTGAAAAGGTGCAAAAGCAAAACATTTGCTAAATGCATTAAGTGTTACATGTTTCTGGGGTTTTCAAGAGCCAGAAACTTCACGATTTCAGTTGACTTTTTTACATTTACTGTAAGTTCTGTAAGTACAGGAAGTAAAAACTACAAAAAGAATAAAGATGTTATTTCGAGCGGAGCATTTAAACAAGCAACGATGGTGTGACTCAAAACCAAAATGAGTTTTCAGGAGCAAATACGGGAAGAAGATCACTACTTTATCGACAAATATATTAGATAAGGAAGGGATTGGCATGTTTCTTCCTCTACAGCACATGGTGTCATTAAATTATCAGCGCCTCAAGGGTTCAAGCCTGAACCGGACATGTGTGGTCTCTGATCCCTCAGACATCGATAACTGTCACTCATTAAATACTGATATCACCACATGGATGAGGGATTGTTCCGGGAAAATCAGAACAGAGCTGCATTAACAGTACTGGAATTGAGGGGGGATGGCATCCCCCCCTGAAATAAAAACGGTCCAAATCATCCCCCCTGAAATAAAAACGGTCCAAATCATCCCCCCTGTAAAACTGCCATACCTCCTTTCCATCCCTTATGTCATTTCATCAATGAATGTGGTTTTACTGCTATTTCAACATTTAGAGTCATCACCAGAAAAATAACACCAGAAAAATAACTTATTTGACCATTTTCACTTGAAATAAGTAGAAAAATCTGCAAGTGGGACAAGATTTATCTTCTCCTTAAAAGCAAAAAAATCTTGTTCCACTGGCAGATTTTTCTACTTATTTCAAGTGAAAATCTACTTGAAACAGGTGAAAATTGTTGTTATCAAATATCAAATTTATCGCCAGGCCTGGCTTGCGTGCAAAATTTGGTGACTTTTGGGGAACTATCAAATATGGACCAATCAGATGAAGGGGGGGGGGGGCAGGCTTTTTGGCGTCTATCGTCGCCACGGTAACGCTTTTGAAAGAGAAAAGTAATGCGCGTTGTCGCAGGATGGAGACGCACATTTTGATGTTTAACACACCTGCACATTACGGTTTGGGCTCTGAAGCGGCTGAAGAAATGGCATAAATTTAGCCAAAATGACACGATTAATTAAAAATGGCCGACTTCCTGTTCGGTTTCGGCCATGGCGGCAAGAGACTTTTCTTTAAGTTGTGACATGATACAGGTGTGTAGCGATTTTCGTGCATGTACGTCAAACCATATTGTGGGGCTTGAGGCACAAAGTTTTCCAGGGGGCGCTGTTGAGCCATTAGGCCACGCCCATTAATGCAAATATCAAACTTTTCGTCAGGCCTGGCTTGCATGCAAAATTTGGTGACTTTTAGGGCACCTTTAGGGGGGCAAAAAGGCCCTCCTATCGTCGGAAGAATAATAATAACTAGACACAAAATTCCCTGGAAATTTTGAAGTGCCACGGGAGAGGGGGGGGGGGGGGGGGGGGGGGGGGGGGACTCAGCACACAGAACCTTCCGGTTAAGCCTGATTTTGGGTTCTGACAAATCACTCCGATTTGTGATCAAACCGTAGCTCGTAGCAGAAAAACGAAAACATCGCAAGAGACACGGAAGCCGGCAGATTCTGACAATCTTAATTTTATTCAGATATTCCTTAAAATGAGTGAGTAAGCTCAATGCGAAGACAGAGTGAGATTCTTTTGAAGAAAACGTTTGATTACACTACAGTGAATGGGGACTGAGACAGGTATTGCCCCCCCCCCCGTTTAAATTTTGTGCATACCCCGCCTGTCAAAGTCACATTTTATGAATCCCAACACCTATGTCTACGTTCTGACCAAAAATTATTTGTCCCCTTTTTACGGATTGGCCGTGAGCTCGAGTTACAAATAAAAATTTGGGTTATTTTTTGCTGTTTCTCACACTCTACCAACTGAATTCCGCACTCTAGATTTGACGAAAAAGTGATTTCCAGTCCTCGCTTGTGTGTTCATATTTTGTAAAGTGTACATCTTAGGAAGAAACTGTTTGGTGTTTTGGAGAGAAGAAAGGTTTTCCTCTGTTTTGAAGTTTGAATGACATTTCTACGTGCAGGTATGAGAAAGTTAGGTGACTCAGAAAAAAGGTGAATTTTTGCTTTTTTTTTACCTCCTTCCAGCCACAGTGTGACATTCTGCCCCATTCACTTACATGGGAAAATCTCCCCATTAGTTTGGAAATTTGGAAATGTTTTTGCACTTCGTGCAAAAACTATTTGTGCGATCGCTCTGAAAATTCACAGGACTGTAGTTAAATTCAGGGCCTACAACTTTCTAAATCGGTTCAGAATTTTTCGAGTAACGGTGTGCGAGTGGTGAGGCCCCAAAGTTCTCCCAATGCGTTCCGGATGGCCGAAAAAGCGCACGTTTTCGCACGTTGCGAAAAACGTGCGCACCACTTGCTAATAAAAGTCATACCACTCGATTCCAGCTAACGGCGCACGTTTCTACGTTTTTACTTTTCGCGTTTTCTCAAAGCTGCAGGACTAGTTACGCCCCGAAGTTTATACGGAAGAATAAATAAATAAGCTGCTATGTCATTCCTGCAGTATTTCTGCAGGTGTTTTGGTCACTGCTATTATTTGTAATATATTATATTATTTGTAATCAGCACAAATTATCTGTCCCCATATGATAAAATCCTCCATCCCCCCTGATTCTTTTTTACAACTCGAGTACTGTGCATTAACAAATAAAACTAAAAACTTTAATCTCTAATCTTTACAGTGCAAACGTGCTTTTGACTTGACTTTCTTCTGGGATGGAGCATCCTGTGGTGTCGTGCTAATAAAATGGAAAAAGGGACTCTGTAAGCATAAACTCCTTGACGACGGCACACAGCTGTCGCTGGGTCTGGTTCTGAGAAAAACCCCGGTGTTTGCAATGTCACACTCCTTAAATCTCTTTATCTCTGTGTTCTCTGTGGGAGCCTGGATCGGTCCTGATAAGAGCGCCGAGCATCGGCCTCTCTTTATCCAGGGAATCTAATTAAACACGGAGCCGCGCCGTCACACTTTCCAAACATACACTCAGGTTCCCTCATTAGATATCAGGCAAAAATCCTTCCAGCTAAAAAGCTAAACACGTCCCCTGATGCACTCGGGCGCTTTAAAGACTCGCCAAGGAGCGAGAAAAGACTTCAAATTAGGACAAATGACGGGAAGAAACAAAGCAACTGTGTCGTTTAAATTGGAGTTTTGAGCAGTGTCTGTGATCAAAGAAATACACTGCAAAAATTCAAAATCTTAACAAGAATATTTGTCTTATTTCTAGTTAAAATGTCTCATTTGTAGTTGAAAAATCTCATTACACTTAAAACAAAAGTCATTACCAGAAAAATAACTTATTTGACCATTTTCACCTGTTTCAAGTAAATTTATTTCACTTGAAATAAGTAGAAAAATCTGCCAATGAAACAAGATTTATCTTCTCATTACAAGCAAAAAAAATATTGTTCCACTGGCAGATTTTTCTACTTATTTCAAGTGAAAATTGACTTGAAACAGGTGAAAATTGTCAAATTGTTAAATAAGTTATTTTGTTTTGGTAATTACTTTTGTTTTATGTGTAATGAGAGTTTTTGACTAAAAATGAGAAAATATTTATTTATTCATAAAATATTTTATTTAAAAATATTTTTCTTATTTTCTAGTTAAAATGTCTAATATTTATTAATATTTATTTATTAAAAAAAACTCTCATTACACTGGAAAAAACAACAATATTCACCTGTTTCAAGTAGATTTTCATTTATAATAAGTAGAAAAATCTGCCAGTGGAACAAGATTTTTTAGCTTGTAATAAGAAGATAAATCTTGTTACATTGGCAGATTTTTCTACTTATTTCAAGTGAAAATTTACTTGAAACAGGTGAAAATTGTCAAATAACAATTGAGGAGAGTATTCGCTGCATAAGCCTGTTGGCTTTTTGACCTCTCCTGTCACATTTGTTTTATTATTTTGATTGTAAGTGTTACTTTTATTGTGTGCAAACTAATAAAATGAAAAAAATAAAATAAAAATAACGTGTTATTTTTCTGGTAATGACTCTTGTTTTAAGTGTAATGAGAGTTTTTGACTAAAAATGAGACATTTTGACTAGAAATAAGACAAATATTCTTGTTAAGATTTTGAGTTTTTGCAGTGCAGAATAGACAGAAATATACAACCAGAAAAATAACTTGTTATTTGACAATTTTCACCTGTTTCACAACAGGTTACAAGCAAAAAAATCTTGTTTCACTGGCAGATTTTTCTACTTATTTCAAGTGAAGATTTACTTGAAACAGGTGAAAATTGTCAAATAAGTATTTTTTCTGGTAATGAGTCTTGTTTTAAGTGTAATGAGAGTTTTTGACTAAAAATGAGACATTTTGACTAGAAATAAGACAAATATTCTTGTTAAGATTTGGAGTTTTTGCAGTGTACTGTTGATACTCTAAAGCTGACGGTTATTTGCACGGACTTTAAACATATCGACTGTGATAATGTCGTTCACTTTTGTCCTCTGTAGGAGGACGTGACTCTACGACCTTTACGTTTAGCATAATTGATCAATTCTATCTGAATCCTTTTGTCCCTTAAAGACGACATACGAGCCTTTCACAAGTGAACCAACTCTTCAAGGTCACAGCAACTTCTACATTTCATGGCAACAAAAGTCTTCATTTTTTTTTGCAGATATCATGTTTGCATTGCGTAAAATTGGTATTTTTTCTGTTAATATCAAGGTCTTGATAGTAATTTGAACTGAAAACAGAAAAGGGATTGTTCTGGGAAAACAGCTGCTTTAACAAATGAAACTAATAACTTTCACTGTAATGTCACTGTGGTCTAGGGCTGCCACCTTTCAGAAATAGAAATAAGGGACACCCTGATTTCAGCAGCGCACAAGCCAAAAGAAAAAAGCCCCCAAACTTCTAAACTGAATAAAAATGTGTTTATTTTATATAAAAAAACAAAATGCTTTGATTTCAAGTTTAAAGTGCTTTAATAGCATTGAACTTGCATGACTGTACAGACAGACAACCATACTACTGAAATAGCCTCCTATGCTACGTATGTCCACATCAGCCCAAATGTATAATATAGCCTACAGGTGAAGAATATGGTGTAAAGGTTAATTTATTTCAATAATCCAACTAGAATATGGTGTAAACGTTAATTTATTTCAATAATCCAACTAGAATATGGTGTAAAAGTTAATTTATTTCAATAATTCAACTAGAATATGGTGTAAAAGTTAATTTATTTCAATAATTCAACTAGAATATGGTGTAAAAGTTAATTTATTTCAATAATTCAACTAGAATATGGTGTAAAAGTTAATTTATTTCAATAATTCAACTAGAATATGGTGTAAAAGTTAATTTATTTCAATAATTCAACTAGAATATGGTGTAAAAGTTAATTTATTTCAATAATCCAACTAGAATATGGTGTAAACGTTAATTTATTTCAATAATTCAACTAGAATATGGTGTAAAAGTTAATTTATTTCAATAATCCAACTAGAATATGGTGTAAAAGTTAATTTATTTCAATAATTCAACTAGAATATGGTGTAAAAGTTAATTTATTTCAATAATTCAACTAGAATATGGTGTAAAAGTTAATTTATTTCAATAATTCAACTAGAATATGGTGTAAAAGTTAATTTATTTCAATAATTCAACTAGAATATGGTGTAAAAGTTAATTTATTTCAATAATTCAACTAGAATATGGTGTAAAAGTTAATTTATTTCAATAATTCAACTAGAATATGGTGTAAAAGTTAATTTATTTCAATAATTCAACTAGAATATGATGTAAAAGTTAAGGAAAATACGGTACAAATAGCGTCCCGTATTAGTTCAATACGGGAGGCAACATTTTTTTCTCAAATAAAGGACAATTCCGTATTTTACGGGACGGGTGGCAACCCTACTGTGGTCACATGGATCCGTATTCCAGGTCTTTTATGGTGGAAATGTGGGCGGTGGAATCGGCACCGAAGGACAAACACCAACCAATCTGTTATCTGTTATAAGTGCCAAGGCCTGGCGGCGTGACGGCATCAGGTCAGCGCCCTCGGCTCATTTACACTTCAGTGATAGCTCCATTAATGCAGACGAGCACGTTAAAGTTTTACATCAACATATGTTTTCCCTCAAGGCGGCATCTTTCCCCGGGACGTCCATGCATCTTTCAACAGGACGCTGCAAAAACGGGAACAACTGATTCTCTCCACACGTCGTCTGACCAACATTAACCCCAAAGTGAAAACCAACATTACAAGGTGGTAAAAGCTTTGTGGACCAGGCCTTTTATAAAACACGCTGATTTTTCTACTTATTTCAAGTGAAAATTTACTTGAAACGGGTGAAAATTGTCAAATAAGTTATTTTTCTGGTGATGACTCTTGTTTTAAGTGTAATGAGATTTTTTGACTAAAAATAAGACATAGAAATAGAAATAAGACAAATATTCCTGGTAAGATTTTGAGTTTTTACAGTGTATACCCTTGAGTTGCTGATAATTTAATGACACCATGTGCTGTAGAGGAAGAAACATGCCAATCCCTTCCTTATCTAATATATTTGTCGATAAAGTAGTGATCTTCTTCCCGTATTTGCTCCTGAAAACTCATTTTGGTTTTGAGTCACACCATCGTTGCTCGTTTAAATGCTCCGCTCGAAATAACATCTTTATTCTTTTTGTAGTTTTTACTTCCTGTACTTACAGAACTTACAGTAAATGTAAAAAAGTCAACTTAAATCGTGAAGTTTCTGGCTCTTGAAAACCCCAGAAACATAGAACACTTAATGCATTTAGCAAATGTTTTGCTTTTGCACCTTTTCACTGCAAAAACTCAAAATCTTACCAGGAATATTTGTCTTATTTCTAGTTAAAATGTCTAATTTTTAGTTAAAAAATCTCATTACAATTAAAACAAGAGTCATTGCCAGAAAAATAACTTAGTATTTGACAATTTTCACCTATTTCAAGTAAATTTTCACTTGAAATAAGTCGAAAAATCTGCCAGTGGGACAAGATTTATCTTCTCATTACAAGCAAAAAAATCTTGTTCCACTGGCAGATTTTTCTACTTATTTTTTTTTAAACTGGAGCTTTTTCAAAAATGTTTGACCTTTTTTTTCCTTTTTTAAAATCTTTTTTTCCCTTTTTTCTTTTTTCCTTTCCTTTTTAATCTCGACATTTCAACTTTTTTCTCGACATTTTGACTTTTTTCAAGATTTATCTTCTCATTACAAGCAAAAAAATCTTGTTCCACTGGCAGATTTTTCTACTTATTTCAAGTGAAAATCTACTTGAAACAGGTGAAAATTGTTGATTTTTCCTGTGATGGGTCTTGTTTTAAGTGTAATGAGATTTCTTTTGAATAAAAATAAGACATTTTAACTAGAAATAAGACAAATATTCTTAAGATTTTGAGTTTTTTCAGTGTTGCTCTTTTCTCTTTTCTGCACTGCGAAGCCTTCGCTGCTTCTAGCATCGTTGGCAAATGGAGAGCCTCATATTTTGTTAAAAACTGGCACTGGCAAGACATTTTAACTAGAAATAAGACAAATGTTCCTGGTAAGATTTTGAGTTTTTACAGTGTATACCCTTGAGTTGCTGATAATTTAATGACACCATGTGCTGTAGAGGAAGAAACATGCCAATCCCTTCCTTATCTAATATATTTGCCGATAAAGTAGTGATCTTCTTCCCGTATTTGCTCCTGAAAACTCATTTTTGAGTCACACCATCGTTGCCTGTTTAAATGCTCCGCTCGAAATAACATCTTTATTCTTTTTGTAGTTTTTACTTCCTGTACTTACAGAACTTACAGTAAATGTAAAAAAGTCAACTGAAATCGTGAAGTTTCTGGCTCTTGAAAACCCCAGAAACATATAACACTTAATGCATTTAGCAAATGTTTTGCTTTTACACCTTTTCACTGCAAAAACTCAAAATCTTACCAGGAATATTTGTCTTATTTCTAGTTAAAATGTCTCATTTTTAGTTAAAAAATCTCATTACACTTAAAACAGGAGTCATTGCCAGAAAAAGAACTTAGTATTTGACAATTTTCACCTGTTTCAAGTAAATTTTCACTTGAAATAAGTCGAAAAATCTGCCAGTGGGACAAGATTTATCTTCTCATTACAAGCAAAAAAATCTTGTTCCACTGGCAGATTTTTCGACTTATTTTTTTTTTAAACTGGAGCTTTTTCAAAAATGTTTGACACCATCGTTGCCTGTTTAAATGCTCCGCTCGAAATAACATCTTTATTCTTTTTGTAGTTTTTACTTAAAGAACTTACAGTAAATCCAAAAAGTCAACTCAAATCATGAAGTGTTACATCAGTTAACAGTTTTCGGCTCTTGAAAACCCCCAGAAACATATTACACTTGATGCATTTAGCAAATGTTTTGCTTTTGCAGCCCTCTTTTCTCTTTTCTCTTTTCTGCAGGCTTCGCCTTCGCTGCCTCTAGCATCTTTGGCAAATAGAGAGCCCCATATTTTGTTAAAAACTGGCACGGATCGTAGATGACAGGGTGGCAAGTACAGTTGTAAAGAAAGGAGAAGTTTTATGCACTTTTAGCAGATGGATCATTAAAGGCGGTAATGAACTGGAAAGCAGTTTGCCGGATGAAGGTTTTGTCTGATCGTGTCTGTGACTTTGAGCAGGTTTGTGAGCAACACTGTGAACTAAACCTGCTCTCATTTCAATGGACAAACTCTGGCTTTCTACATGTGTTTAAATCCCTAAACATTGCTCCTGATCCACGACTTCCTCATCTCTCCATCCTCCTCTTCCTCATCAGCTCTAATCAGATTATTCCTCCTCAATTCTCTGAAAAATCATTTCAGCCTCGTTTAGTCCCAACATTTAAGAGAGTTTAACAAGTCATGATGTCCTACGGAAGAGTATCAGGGCCAGGCAGGAGAAAAATAGAAATAATATTTTAGAGGAGGAAGATTTTTTTTTTTATTACGCACTTCGAGAAAAAAGTCGGAATGTCGAGAAAAAAGTAAAAATGTTGAGATTAATGTTGAAGTACAATTTCGAGAAAAAAGTCGAAATGTTGTGAATAAAGTTGAAATGTCGAGAAAAAAGGCGAAATTTTGACTTTATTTTTGAAATGTATTCTTGTATTTCAACATTAATCTCGACATTTGTTGTCTGTTTTTCAGGAACCTCAGTTCACCTCAGACGTGAAAGCGGTTTACTAGAAGAGCTGCACATCTGTAAAGACACAGCTGGATCCCTGAAAGAAAGTTAGTCCACTGGGCTGTAACCTGGTGCAGCTCGTCTTTTATGTTAAAGGTATTGTGACATCATTTTTAACATGCTTTTAACACTATTAAAAGTCTTGGCCAACATCCCTCAAATGTGTCTAAAAGAGTGTAACAAGAAAAACTTCACTCTAGTACTCCATTCCTGGCTTTTTATTACAGTGTTTTTTTGCCCCGTGAAAAATGCTTCCTTTTCCCCCTTTCCTGTCAATCATTGCGCCGCTCCTCCTCCAAACCTCCTCCTCCTCCAGCCATACGCTCACAGCGGCGTCGGAGAGTTAAGCCGGGAGCGACAGGCGAAGCATGCACGGAAAAGCAGCAGGGAGAACCAGAGCAAACAATCATAAAAATAAAGGCATGCAAGCAGCAGTTCTCCTTATCTTAAGTCCAGTCAGTGGCCGCGGGTCTTCTTAGCAGTTTTCCTCCGGTGATTAGAACAAAAGAGGCTCTAAACAGCTCCGTGTTAAGCCTGATTTATGGTTCCGCTTTAAATCGACGCAGAGCCTACGCCGTAGGGTTCAGCGTACCGAGCGCGTCGCCGCGTAACCCTACGCCGTAGGCTCTGCGTCGGTGTAATGCGGAACCATAAATCAGCCTTTATGGTGCGCTGGAGAGGAGAGGAGGCAGGGAGCTGGGTGGAGGGGGCGGTGATTTAGCGGGGCGGTGATTTAGCGGGTCGTTACGTAACGATCCGCCACCAAACCAGGTGAGCCGTTTTTGCATAGTTATGCGGAAAATCCCAGAAAGCACACAATACACTGAATGTTAAAAGTTTGTTGTTTTTTGGGTGTAATTGATGTCAAGACACCCAACAAAACACAAACAATCAAGAAAAATATGTTTTTCATGTCACAATCCCTTTAAATCACACAAAGCCAGTATTAACGTACCTGTTAGAAGCTCTTTGTTCAGGTTGGCTCGGTCCACAGACAGGATGAACTGAAAGGAGAACAATCAGAGATGAAGTGCAAATATGTTCAAACTTCTCAAGCAGAATCACAAGTGCGTCCGTTTTAAAAATGGGAACAGGAAGTCTCTGAATATTTTTGTTTCATTTTACCGTGAATGGCCCCTAATGTGATTAAGAGCAGCTCGGTAATCGTGCAACTATTTTCAGACAAGACTCATCCTACATGCAAAAAACAACAGGGACACGTTTTTATAATGTAATTCAAACCTCCGGTTAGATGAGCTGCGATTAGTCGTCATGCGCTGCTGCATTTACATACATTTACATTTACATACATGATGCAATTCTTACAGCACGTTTCCAAACAGATTCTTCTCATAAATCTGCACCGAATGGCACGATAAAGACGAGGCCTCAAGTTCCAGCGTTGATGTTTTCTTGCAGGAGTTTCCATGAACATGTCAGATTTGTAGGTTTATTTGATTTGAAGATTTTTATTTCGAACATGCATGTTAAAAAAAAGAATACAAAAAAGTAAAAAAAATTAAGTACAGTCCCTGTGTTTGACGGAATGGGAGAATGGTTAAAGCAATTAGTTTAAATATCGCCTGTCTCCACTTCCTGGTTCAAAAGCCATTAAAAACAATATTTTGTGGCTGGACGACGCTCTGGCTAAGGTCTGGTTAGGTTAATGCATCACTTATGATTGGTTAGAAGTAAGAAACGCTTGTGGTTTTTGTTAAAAATAATAATTTCACATCACTTACGCCAGCTCCGTCGTCATGGCGACAGCAAACAACATGGTTAAATACTCAAATTTACGTTAAATACCAGAAAACACGGTTAAATACTGTTAAAAATCATCAAAACACCATTAAAACACTGTAAAAACAGCGTTAAAAACATGCTTTTACAAACTGACAGTAACAAACAGTAACTTGCACGTCAAAAACTCATAACTTAGCCACTATAATAAAGAATAATATATTCATAATAATAATGTAATAATCCGTGTATATATCACGACAACGGAGCCCATTGACTTTGCATGGTACAATATCCGTGGTGCTCACACGGAATTATACCATTTCCGTGTTGGTGCCACGGAAAATAGTGGTGAGAGGTCGTGGCCATTTCACGGATTTTTGTGAGATCAGGTTGAATTAAACTGACCCCTGAAGTTGTAGCCTCCCTCTCTTTCAAAAAATATCCCCTGTATTTGTCCCCGTAAATTAATTATTCTTTGCTTTGAACATTAGTTTTACTGTATTGAAACTAGGGCTGTTCGATTAATCGATTTTAAATCGTAATCGCGATTATGTAATTAGAACGATGTTAAAACATGAAAATCGTAAAATCGATTTTTCACTTTTTTTTTTATTTTTTTATTTATTTTTATTTTTTTTACCTTGTCTTCACACATATTAATGATTGATGGAAATACCTCTCAATACCTGCGACAAGTGCCCCATTACACACCTCTACCTCCTTCATGGGTTGCATTATTATTTAGCATGCAAAGACCCAGTTTAGTTTAATTAGAAGATGTCTTGTTTTATTTACTTGGAAATATAACTTACTGTATGTTTGCAAGTGCTGATTTTCTGATTTTTTTTTCAGAGATAAAACTTTATATTTTATTATATTTTTTAAAACTTTTTTTCAACTCATTTTACAGAGTTTTGCACTTTATTCATTCATTTTTGGTTTAATAAGAGCAAAGTTTGCACTTAAAGCCCAATGGGGCAAATGTTCAATAAAAAAACAGCATATTTGAAATAATTTCTTTGCCTTTTGTCAATTCACAAAATAATCGTAATCGAAAATCGGATTTTGAGAGAAAAAAATCGAGATTTTATTTTTGGGCAAAATCGAACAGCCCTAATTGAAACTGATGAACTGTGATTTGGATTGTAGAAATAATTGATCAGTGTGATCCTGGCTCTTTCTGCTTCTGTTTGTTCCCCCAGACCTCCGGTTTACCTGGCCTTTCTTTCCGTAGGGGATCGGGGACTGTTTCCCACTCAGCGAGTGGATCATCCTCGCGTGCATCGGGATTCCCTTAGAGACGATCTGTGCAAAAAAAGTAAATACACAAGTTATTGCAGACATTAAAACAGACGAGTGCAAGCATTCAGTGTGTGGTGGTTGGCACTGAGGAAACCTGAAAACCCGACAAAGCGGGCCGGATTCTGTCATGCTGAAAATTCCTGCAAGTGTGTGAAGAAACGGGGCTGATGTGGAGCCCGAGGGATTAACCAGCTTTCTGCAGCAAATGTGGGCCGACTGGAACGACTGAACCAACATCCCAGGGTGGGAGGGACAGTTCTGTGATCACGTCTAAAGTTCTGCTGAAGAATGTTGTTATGGTCCGTCTCATAGCGATATTCAGACTCTCTGTTGACTCCTCATATATATCTATTAGTGTTAGCTTTCACATCTCTCTTAGCAAGACGTCGTATCCTACTGTCATGGAAATCCCCCAATTCTCCGTCCATTGCTCTTTGGCTTTAGTGATGTTGTGTTTTTTTCTCAAATTGGAAGAGTTGAGATATTCAGTAAAAGCCAACTCGTCTAAATTTGTTCAAAAATGGCTGTCTTTCATAGATTATTTTAACTCGTTGAAGACTCTACCCACAGACTGATCCCCCCCTTACCTTCATTTCTTTTAATTTTTTTCATTTATTTATTTTTAGGGCCCGAGCATTTACAGTGCGAAGGCCCTATTGTATCTGTAGGAATTTTTCTTCTTTATTTTTATTTTTCCGACGAAATGAGGGCCTTTTTTCCCCTAAACGTGTCCCAAAAGTCACCAAATTTTGCACCAAGCCAGGCCTGGTGATAAATGTGATATTTAAAGGTTTACATTAATGGGCGTGGCCTAACGGCTCAACAGTGCCCCCTAGAAAACTTTGTGCCTCAAGCCCCACAATACGGTTTGACGTACATGTACGAAAATCGCTACACACCTGTATCATGTCACACCTTAAAGAAAAGTCTCTTGGTGCCATGGCCGAAACCCAACAGGAAGTCGGCCATTTTGAATTAATCGTGTAATTTTGGCGCAATTTATGCCATTCCTTCGGACGTTAATGCGGCCGAACCGTAAAGTGCACCCAGGTGTGTTATACATCAAAATGTGCGTCTCCATCATGCAACGATGGGCATTACTTTTCTCAGTCAAAAGCATTACCATGGCGACGATAGACGCCAAAAAGCGCTACCTTGTGAGGGCCTAATTAGGTTTTGTGTGTTAGCAAAAGGGAAAAAAGGGACAATGTATAATGTATAACCCCTCCTTGAACCTCCACCTTACTGTGGTGGAGGGGTTTGTGTGCCCGAGTGATCCTAGGAGCTATGTTGTCGGGGGCGTTACGCCCCTGGTAGGGTCTCCCATGGCAACCAGGTCCTGGGTGACGGGCCAGACTAAGAGCCCATCTTGAAGAGGAAGAGACCAAGGGCCGTTACGTCGCCCGGATCGGCGTCACCGGGGCCCCGCCCTGGAGCCAGGCCTGGGGTTGGGGCTCGCTGGCGAGCGCCTGGTGGCCGGGTCTTTGCTCGTGGCCTCGCTGGGGGGGAAGGAGCCGGAGCTTGTGCGTGAGGTTGAGAGGTACCGGCTAGAGATAGTCGGGCTCACCTCCACACATAGCTTGGGCTCTGGAACCCAGCTCCTTGAAAGGGGCTGGACCCTCCACTACTCTGGAGTTGCCCAGGGTGAGAGGCGGCGGGCTGGTGTGGGCTTGGTTATAGCCCCCCAGCTCAGCCGCCATGTGTTGGAGTTCACCCCGGTGAACGAGAGGGTCGCTTCCCTGCGCCTTCGGGTCGGGAAAAGGTCTCTCACTGTTGTTTGTGCCTACGGGCCGAACATCAGTGGGGAGTACCCGGCCTTCTTGGAGTCCCTGGGAGGAGTACTGGATAGTGCTCCAACTGGGGACTCCATTGTTCTACTGGGGGACTTCAACGCTCACGTGGTGTCATGGTTTCTCAGTTGGATATGTTTTTTACTTGATAACTCACTCTCCTGTCGTTCCAGATCCTGCCACCCTCATTAGCCAGAAATCCACTCATTCCCTTCACCTGTGCTTCCTCACCCAGCTCCACATCTGGTTTCCCTCATCAGTTCCCCTCATATACCGGCCCATTTCCACCTTCTAGTTTGCCAGATTGTCGAGTGTAGATGCCTCACTTTCCAGCCACTGATTCTGATCAGTTTTCTGCCTGTCTGTCTGCGACCTTGCCTGATTCCGGTTTTTGGATTTTTGCCTGCCCCTCTGGATTCGTTTGCCTGATCTGCCTGACTACCCAGTTTGACCCCTGCCTGCCTTTTGACAAAGATTAAAGCCTCTTGGACTCTGATCTGCCTGGTGTTGTGCATTTGGGTTCTCTGTCCTGTCTGAGCCGTGACACGTGGGCAATGACAGTGATACCTGGAGAGGCGCGATTGGGAGGAACGGCCTCCCCGATCTGAACCCGAACGGTGCTTTGTTGTTGGACTTCTGTATTTATGTCTATTATGTGAGGTTAGGTGCCAATGGGGGGGGGGGGTGTTCAGTAATTATGTTTATGACTATTGTTTGCAGAACAGCTGTTTTCTTATGTAAAAACTTAATAAACAGATTGTTAATGGACGACCGACACCAGTGGGTTTTCAGTTTCTCTCCGTTGACATTATTTGGACCAGATAACGGGGACGGGTCACTGAACCTCCGGTCCCTGACACGAAGCTCCTCTGATTTGGGAACACGGGTCAGATTACCTTCTCCTCCATTCCAACATTCTTCAGGGCCTGCCGACCTCGGTGGGACAACGCCAGGTTGATGCTCCGGCCCTTCACAGTTCTGGCCGTCCGGATGTCTGAGAAAAAACACACGCACAGATCCGGCTACAGCCGTGAAAAACACACGCACAGATCCGGCTGCAGCCGTGAAAAACACACGCACAGATCCGGCTGCAGCCGTGAAAAACACGTGTAAAGGTGTACGAGCTTTTCACTGGGATGCACTGCAAAAACTCAAAATCTAGTCTTATTTCTAGTTAAATTTCTCATTTTTAGGCAAATAAATCTCTTTACATTTAAAACTAGACTCATCACTGAAAAAAACAACAATTTTCACCTGTTTCAAGTAGATTTTCACTTAAAATAAGTAGAAAAATCTGCCAGTGGGACAAGATTTTTTTGCTTGTAATGAGAAGATAAATCTTGTCCCACTGGCAGATATTTCTACTTATTTCAAGTGAAAACTTTGTTATTTTCCTGGTAATGACTCTTGTTTTAAGTGTAATGAGATTTTTTTTAACTAAAAATGAGACATTTTAACTAGAAATATGACAAATATTCCTGGTAAGATTTTCAGTTTTTGCAGTGTGTGGACGTAATCTTTTATTTGTGGAGTGTAGGCTTTAAAAAAAAATTAAAGTTTGGACTTCTACCTTCTCGAGTTTCAAAGACTTCCACTTCAAACCCTCGTTTGGCGAAGAAGCAGGCGTTCAGCGCTCCCACCTACGGAGTTAAGAGATATGGATTAAAAACCTTAACTTAAATCGCTGCGTTCATAATTTGTTAAGGGTCCAAATGTCAGCTGCAAAAACTCAAAATCTGAAGCAGATTTTTCTACTTGTTTCAAGTGAAAATCTACTTGAAACAGGGGAAAATTGTTGTTTTTTTTACTAAAATGAGACATTTTAACTAGAAATAAGACAAATATTCTTGTTAAGATTTTGAGTTTTTGCAGTGTGAATAATAACAACTCCTGGATCCAAATCCCCCCGGCTCAGTGTTTCTGCTCTTCTTATTCTCCTCTAAACTCAGGCGTAAAATGATTCAGTTTGAGTGCCCAAACAGAAAAGTCCTACTTGTTATGTCTAGTGAATGAAAAGCACAGTTGAAATATTATAAAGGCATGAGAAATCATAAAAACAAATAGCAAAAATAGCAACCGCAAACCCATTTTGAGGGAACCACATAGTCGTACATTAGTAACTGGTGGCTGCACGATATTGATCTGCTTCAACTTGCAGCGTCATATCTATTCTTTACTTTTAAATGCATACACCCATTTTTTTACTTTAATAATAATATGGTTTTCTAAAGGTAATCCCTCAACAAGAAGAGCGTTGCCACAGAAAAAAGCACACTGCAAAAACTCAAAATCTTAACAAGAATATTTTTCTTATGTTTTTTTGCTTGTTTCACGTGAAAATTGACTTGAAAAGTCAGTTATATTTCTGGTAATGACTCTTGTTTTAAGTGTAATGAGATTTTTGACAAAAAAATTTGACATTTTTTAAGTGTAATGAGATTTTTTGACTAAAAATTAGACATTTTAACTAGAAATAAGACAAATATTCCTGGTAAGATTTTGAGTTTTTGCAGTGCATGGCAGCTGCTTCAACGCATTTGGTTATAAAAATATAACAGAATTGACAGAAATATATAACCTGAAAAATAACTTGCAATTTGACAATTTTCACCTGTTTCAAGTAAATTTTCACTTAAAATAAGTAGAAAAATCTGCCAGTGGAACAAGATTTTTTTACTTGTAATGAGAAGATAAATCTTGTCCCACTGGCAGATTTTTCTACTACTTATTACTTACTTATTTCAAGTGAAAATTGACTTGAAACAGGTGAAAATTGTCAAATAACAAGTTATTTTTCTGGTAATGAGTCTTGTTTTTAAGTGTAATGAGATTTTTTGACTAACAATGAGACATTTTAACTAGAAATAAGACAAATATTCCTGGTAAGCTTTTGAGTTTTTGCAGCTCATATTTGGAGTCATGAACATTTCCAGTGAATCTACAGTGTGTTTTGATTTTCTTACCAAGCCCCCTCCTACCACGGCCACTACTTTCTTCTTGTTTTCTGTGCCGGCCTGGTTCTCCATGTTTGTGTCCGGGGGTCTGAGCAGATCAGGGTCCAGCAGGGACTTTATGCAACTGGAAAGTTAAGATTTAAAAGAGGAGGAGCTCTGTGGAATCTCATGCATGTCACTTTCATAAGCAGTTCCTCTTTCACTTCAAACAGTAACAAAAACTAATAAAACAGGGCTTTCTATCAATGTAAAAACAAAGAAAATAGAACATAAACCAGTTAGCATTTGTTATTTTGAACCCCCACCCCAATCCTGGATTCTTATTCTCTAAATAAGAAATTGCTCATTCAAACAAATGCATTACCGTACTTTCAGAGGATTTAAACCTTCCTTTTGTAACACAGTAAGTCTCTGGTTATATGTTGCTCTTAAGTATTCCAACCAAAGCGTATATGAATCTTAATAAAACAATGTTACAGTAAAAGTTGACGGTGTTTAGAGTCTAAACTAAACTCTTTAAAGTCTAAACTTTAGACCGACCTGATAAGAGTTGATTAAATGTCCTGCTGCTGTACCACGTGACTAATTCAACTACAGATATCTGGCTCCACCTGGTGGCCAAACGGTGACATTACCGGGGCTGGAGCGTCATCAAGTGTCATCAAGCACAGAAGGGAATAATGAAAGAAAGAACCTCCCAAAATATGAACGACCGCATATACAGGACTGTCTCAGAAAATTAGAATATTGTGATAAAGTTGTTTATTTTCTGTAATTCAATTAAAAAAACAAAAATGTCATACATTCTGGATTCATTACAAATCAGATTAACATTCCCAGAATATTCAAATTTTTTGAGATAGGATATTTGAGTTTTCTTAAACTGTAAGCCATGATCAGCAATATTAAAATAATAAAAGGCTTGCAATATTTCAGTTGATTTGTAATGAATCCAGAATGCATTGCAGAAAATAAAGGACTTCATCACAATATTATAATATTCAAAAGAAAGAAAGAAAGAAAGAAAGAAAGAAAGAAAGAAAGAAAGAAAGAAAGAAAGAAAGAAAGAAAGAAAGAAAGAAAGAAAGAAAGAAAGAAAGAAAGCAAGCAAGCAAGCAAGCAAGCAAACATATATATATATATATATATATATATATATATATATATATATATATATATATATATATATATATATATATATATATATATATATATATATATATATATATATATATATATATATATATATATATATATATATATATATATATATATATATATATATATATGTATGTGTGTGGGCCAGACAGCGGGGAGGACTCGGGCTTCACCTTCAGGTAGGATTTGGGAATATTGAATCAGTACGGACATATATTATGCTCTTATTTATTGATGTCATAATATACAGGTGATGAGCCGTGAGCAGCTATGAAGAGACAGAGCTCCTGGTGGATCTGGTCGTTCATTATCGCCCATCTAGATCCCTTTTTAATTCTCTCCTCAGCACCAGGTTTATGAACATCTGCACCTCAGAGTTGGATCACCAAACAGACTTATGCGCTACTTTTCCGCCATTTCCTGTTGAATAAAATGAACAAGAATCTCCGTCAGAGTCTCTTTCTCTGATGTCACATCCTGACTCAGACATCTGACTCCAACCCCCCGACCAATCGGTGACCTGGAGTGTGATGACGTCACAGCCCGACTCAGCCGCTTAGAACCTCGGCAGAGTAGATACAGAAAAGTATCTACTCGGTAGTTAGACCCCCAAGTGGAGGAGAACCAAACTGAGTGTTTTTCAGTAAATGCTTTAAAAACGAATAGAAACTCAGATTAAAATAACGAAAGGGTAGTTCATAGATAGATTATACAGTTACGAAAACAACCTGGAGCGAACCAAATCTTTGGACCCATTTATAGACGAGTGCTTTGATAGAATAGTCATGGTGAAGAAGTCTGGCGGGGCCACTGCGTCCACTCCGAAGCGGTCTCGGGCCGAGGAGTCCCCTGGAGCTATCTCCCCCCCAGGAAAAACCACAGAGGACATTCTGCTGTCTATCGACAGCCATTTGGCCGCCCATGGCTCTCGTTTATCCCTGGTGGAAATCCTGCATAAGGAATTCCAGTCACTACGAGAAGCTGTGGAATTTAGTCACCAGCAGGTAGAGCAATTGGTGGCTGAAAACATCAGTCTGAAGGAGTCGGTGAAATCCATGACAGTGGGATTTAGCCGGCTCCAGAAGGAGAATAAATCTTTGAAGGAGGTCGTCTTAGATGTACAGGCCCGCACGATGAGGGACAATCTAGTGTTCTCAGGGATTCCGGAGAAGCCTGATGAAGATCCGGAAGCAACTGTCCAGGATTTCGTCAAAACACACCTGAAACTTCCAGAAGACCTGGGGAACTCCATCACGTTTTACTGCGTCCATCGACTAGGAGGAAGAAGATCAGAAGCCCAGAGACCTAGGCCCATTGTTGCTAAATTTGAACACTTCAAGCAGAAGGAGCAGGTGAGGAGCCGGGGACCCCAGCTAAGTGGACTGCCGTTCTCCGTTAACGACCAGTTCCCCCGGGAGATCCTGGACCGTCGCCAGGTCGTCTTCCCGATCCGGAAGAAGCTCATGGCGGACGGAGCTCGTGCTGTCATCACCGTGGACAAGCTGTAGGTGAATGGACAACTGTACCACGACCCGGACATCACTTCCTGGCTTTGCTAAATGATGAGTACAAATTTACTTTTTTCTTTTCTCTTTCTTTCACCCTAATTGGTGATTAGATTAGATATAGCTACATAAACACTTGGTGATTATATTAGATATAGCTTCATAAACACTTTTAATGTATTAATAATTCTTGCTCTGCTAGTCTCAGTAAGTCAAAAGCATACACTGGCAATCGTTCCTTTTTTTTTCTATTTTCATATTATGATTAGAATGATTTCCCCCCCTCCCCCCACCTCACCCCCTTTTCCCATTCCTTTTATACATTTTCCCTTTTCTCTTTTTTCCCTCTATGTCCCACTCTGCTGCACTTTCTGTTTGGTAAATTGGTACAAATACACATATCATACATTTAGAATAACATGGCACACACATATGCAACAGTCCCTCATGCAACATTACCGTTTACATATAATGTTACTTCCAATGATTGGATTATGGATAAATTAAAGTTTGTAACTTGGAATGTAAATGGAGCCGGAAACAGAGCGAAGAGACTAAAACTTCTTAATCAGATAAAAACCCTGCAGGCAGACATTGTCCTACTACAAGAACACACTTAGTTAAACCTTCAGCAGATGCATTGGCCACGGCATAGTTTCCGCATGTTCTCTCAGCCTGTTACAACTCCAGACAAAGAGGGGTAGCAATTCTAATTAATAAGAGAGTACATTTCATTGTAAAGGACACATACATTGACTCAGAGGAGATATTTAATATTAGTTTTGCAAATTCAAAGCCTGAATTTATGTATTTCTAATGTATATGGTCCAAATGTTGATTACTCCTCGTTTTTTCACTCTTTTTTCACCTCACTCTCTGCTCACCTAGACAACACAGTCATCATCGGAGGAGACTTCAACATGGTTCTGGACCCTGGAGTGGACAGGCTCAGTAATGCAGGCGGAAACAGGAGTTGGCAGTCAGCAAGTATTGTCAAGCAATACATGAATGATCTGGGTCTTTGCGATACATGGCGTTCTCTTCACCCAACCCTTAGGGACTACACTTTTTTCTCAGCTGTTCATCACTCATACTCTAGGTTAGATTATTTTTTAGTCAGTAGCTCTCTGATGAAAGATATCTCGGAATCCCAAATCCACCCAATTATTATCAGCGATCACGCACCAGTTACTTTCACTATAGGGAAGAGGGGGAGCGTACCATCCTTTAAAAACTGGAGATTTAACACATCTTTGCTTAAAGACCCTGACTTTATTATTTTTTTAAAGAAAGAATGGGACATATTTTTGCAAAATAACGATCAGCCGGAAACATCAGCGAGTGTCCTATGGGAAGCAGGAAAAGCAGTAATGTGAGGTAAAATAATCTCCTTTCCCTCAAATAAAAAAGGAAAGATAACTTAAAAACAAAATAATTAGAAATGCGAAATTAAAACGCTAAAGGAGGCCTTCCGGACCTCTGCAGATGAACATATCCTGAATAGAATAAGGAAAACTAAAATAGAATTAAATAAAATAATTGACGCAAAAATGCAGTTTTTAGTACAAAGGCTTCGCCTGGAAAACTTTGCACACGCCAGCAGATCGGGGAAATATTTAGCCAATCAATTAAAAATAAATAGGGAAAAAGCAACCATATCATCTATTAAGGACCAATCAGGGGACATTACACATGATCCCTGTTTAATAAACTCAGTTTTCAGAGACTTTTACTATAAACTATATTCATCGCAAATTGAGCCATCCGACCAATCCATCAACGAGTTTCTTGGAAAAATGTATCTGCCGAAGTTACATCAGGAGCAGGTTACGGATTTAGACTCACCGCTCTCAATAGGAGAACTCCATGAAGCTCTTCAACATATGCCTAATAATAAAGCTCCGGGCCCAGATGGTTTTCCAGCTGAATTCTATAAGGAATTCTGGAGCATATTAGCACCAACATTTTATAAAATGATCCTAAAGGTTAGGGAGAATAAAAGCTTACCCTTAAATATGATATATCAAAATATATAAATATTCTGCTAATATTAGTCTTATATTAAAACTGGATAAGGATCCCTTGCTCCCATCGAGCTACCGCCCAATCACATTGATAAATGTAGACCTTAAAATAATCAGCATTACCGAATGTCTGAAAAGAGTCACCCCTTCTATTATACATCCGGATCAAACAGGTTTCATTAAAGGGGACATATTATGGCATTTAATGTATATTTTAAACAGGCCTTGAATGTCTTAAAAACAATCTAAAGCTTGTTTTTTCTACCTAAATCAGAAATTCAGCCTTTTTCTGTGATTCATTTTCAGGGCGGGGGGGGCTATGATAATGAGGCTTTGCGCTGATTGGCTGCTTGAATGACGTGTACTAGGGGAGGAGACAAAGCGTCACTCCGGGCGGGCAGAAGAGCAGCGGCTGTGTAGGGTATATTTCGGGTATATTTTCGGCTGTGTTTCGGGTTTTTTCGGGTTTATTTTCGGGGTTTTTCGGGTTTATTTTCGGGTTTTTTCGGGTTTATTTTCGGGTTTTTTCGAGTTTATTTTCGGGTTTATTTTCGGGTTTTTTCGGGTTTATTTTCGGATGTGTTTTGGGTTTTTTCGGGTTTATTTTAGGGTTTATTTTCGGGTGTGTTTCGGGTTTTTTCGGGTTTATTTTAGGGTTTTTTCGGGTTTATTTTAGGGTTTATTTTCGGGTTTTTTCGGTTTATTTTCGGATGTGTTTTGGGTTTTTTCGGGTTTATTTTAGGGTTTATTTTCGGGGTTTTTTGGGTTTATTTTCGGGTGTGTTTCGGGTTTATTTTAGGGTTTATTTTTGGGTTTTTTCGGGTTTATTTTCGGATGTGTTTTGGGTTTTTTCGGGTTTATTTTCGGGTTTATTTTAGGGTTTTTTCGGGTTTATTTTCGGGTGTGTTTCGGGTTTTTTCGGGTTTATTTTCGGGTTTTTTCGGGTTTATTTTCGGGTTTTTTCGGGTTTATTTTAGGGTTTTTTCGGGTTTATTTTAGGGTTTATTTTCAGGTTTTTTCGGGTATATTTTTGGCTGTGTTTAGGGTTTTTTCGGGTTTATTTTCGGGTTTTTTCGGGTTTATTTTCGGGTTTTTTCGGGTTTATTTTCGGATGTGTTTTGGGTTTTTTCGGGTTTATTTTAGGGTTTATTTTCGGGTTTTTTCGGGTTTATTTTCGGGTTTTTTCGGGTATATTCTCGGGTTTTTTCGGCTTTATTTTCGGGTTTATTTTCGTGTTTTTTCGGGTTTATTTTCGGGTGTGTTTCGAGTTTTTTCGGGTTTTTTTGGGTTTATTTTAGGGTTCATTTTCGGGTTTATTTTCGGGTGTGTTTTGGGTTTTTCCGGGTTTATATTTCGGGTTTTTTCGGGTTTATTTTCGGGTTTCTTTGGGTTTATTTTAGGGTTTATTTTCGGGTTTTTTCGGGTTTATTTTCGGGTGTGTTTCGGGTTTTTTCGGGTTTATTTTCTGGGTTTTTCGGGTATATTTTCGTTTTTTTTCGGGTTTATTTTAGGGTTTATTTTCGGGTTTTTTCGGGTTTATTTTCGGGTGTGTTTCGGGTTTTTTCGGGTTTATTTTCTGTTTTTTTCGGGTTTATTTTCGGATGTGTTTTGGGTTTTTTCGGGTTTATTTTAGGGTTTATTTTCGGTTTTTCTAGGGTATATTTTCGGGGTTTTTCGGGTTTATTTTAGGGTTTATTTTCGGTTTTTTTTCGGGTCTATTTTAGGGTTTATTTTCGGGTTATTTCGGGTTTATTTTCGGATGTGTTTTGGGTTTTTTCGGGTTTATATTTCGGGTTTTTTCTGGTTTATTTTCGGGTTTCTTTGGGATTATTTTTGGGTTTATTTTCGGGTTTATTTTCGGGGTTATTTTAGGGTTTGTTTTGGGTTTTTTCGGGTTTATTTTCGGGGTTTTTCGGGTTTATTTTCGGATATGTCTTGGGTTTTTTCGGGTTTATTTTCGGGTATATTTTCGGGTGTGTTTCGGGTTTTTTCGGGTTTATTTTCGGGTTTTTTCGGGTTTATTTTAGGGTTTATTTTCGGGTTTTTTCGGGTTTATTTTCGGGTTTGTTTCAGGTTTTTTCGGGTTTATTTTCGTTTTTTTTCGGGTTTATTTTCGGGTTTATTTTTGGGTTTTTTCAGGTTTATTTTCGGATGTGTTTTGGGTTTTTTCGGGTTTATTTTAGGGTTTATTTTCGGGTGTGTTTCGGGTTTTTTCGGGTTTATTTTCGGGTTTTTTCGGGTTTATTTTAGGGTTTATTTTCTGGTTTTTTCGGTTTATTTTCGGATGTGTTTTGGGTTTTTTCGGGTTTATTTTAGGGGTTTTTTGGGTTTATTTTCGGGTGTGTTTCGGGTTTATTTTAGGGTTTATTTTTGGGGTTTTTCGGGTTTATTTTCGGATGTGTTTTGGGTTTTTTCGGGTTTATTTTAGGGTTTATTTTAGGGTTTTTTCGGGTTTATTTTCGGGTGTGTTTCGGGTTTTTTCGGGTTTTTTCGGGTTTATTTTCGGGTTTTTTCGGGTTTATTTTCGGATGTGTTTTGGGTTTTTTCGGGTTTATTTTAGGGTTTATTTTCGGGTTTTTTCGGGTTTATTTTCGGGTTTTTTCGGGTATATTCTCGGGTTTTTTCGGCTTTATTTTCGGGTTTATTTTCGTGTTTTTTCGGGTTTATTTTCGGGTGTGTTTCGAGTTTTTTCGGGTTTATTTTCGGGTTTTTTTGGGTTTATTTTAGGGTTCATTTTCGGGTTTATTTTCGGGTGTGTTTCGGGTTTTTCCGGGTTTATATTTCGGGTTTTTTCGGGTTTATTTTCGGGTTTCTTTGGGTTTATTTTAGGGTTTATTTTCGGGTTTTTTCGGGTTTATTTTCGGGTGTGTTTCGGGGTTTTTCGGGTTTATTTTCTGGGTTTTTCGGGTATATTTTCGGTTTTTTTCGGGTTTATTTTAGGGTTTATTTTCGGGTTTTTTCGGGTTTATTTTCGGGTGTGTTTCGGGTTTTTTCGGGTTTATTTTCTGTTTTTTTCGGGTTTATTTTCGGATGTGTTTTGGGTTTTTTCAGGTTTATTTTAGGGTTCATTTTCGGTTTTTTTTCGGGTCTATTTTAGGGTTTATTTTCGGGTTATTTCGGGTTTATTTTCGGATGTGTTTTGGGTTTTTTCGGGTTTATATTTCGGGTTTTTTCTGGTTTATTTTCGGGTTTCTTTGGGATTATTTTTGGGTTTATTTTCGGGTTTATTTTCGGGGTTATTTTAGGGTTTGTTTTGGGTTTTTTCGGGTTTATTTTCGGGGTTTTTCGGGTTTATTTTCGGATATGTCTTGGGTTTTTTCGGGTTTATTTTCGGGTATATTTTCGGGTGTGTTTCGGGTTTTTTCGGGTTTATTTTCGGGTTTTTTCGGGTTTATTTTAGGGTTTATTTTCGGGTTTTTTCGGGTTTATTTTCGGGTTTGTTTCAGGTTTTTTCGGGTTTATTTTCGTTTTTTTTCGGGTTTATTTTCGGGTTTATTTTTGGGTTTTTTCGGGTTTATTTTCGGATGTGTTTTGGGTTTTTTCGGGTTTATTTTAGGGTTTATTTTCGGGTGTGTTTCGGGTTTTTTCGGGTTTATTTTCGGGTTTTTTCGGGTTTATTTTAGGGTTTATTTTCTGGTTTTTTCGGTTTATTTTCGGATGTGTTTTGGGTTTTTTCGGGTTTATTTTAGGGTTTTTTTGGGTTTATTTTCGGGTGTGTTTCGGGTTTATTTTAGGGTTTATTTTTGGGGTTTTTCGGGTTTATTTTCGGATGTGTTTTGGGTTTTTTCGGGTTTATTTTAGGGTTTATTTTAGGGTTTTTTCGGGTTTATTTTCGGGTGTGTTTCGGGTTTTTTCGGGTTTATTTTCGGGTTTTTTCGGGTTTATTTTCGGGTCTTTTCAGTTATTTACTAATTTATAACACATTTATTACATGTTTATAACACAAAGGGGGGGTCTTTTCAGTTATTCACTAATTTATAATATTTTCATAACATGTTTATAACACAAAGGGGGGGTCTTTTCAGTTATTTACTAATTTATAATATTTTCATAACATGTTTATAACACAAACGGGGGGGGGGGGTCTTTTCAGTTATTTACTAATTTATAATATTTTCATAACATGTTTATAACACAAACGGGGGGGGGGGTCTTTTCAGTTATTTACTAATTTATAATATTTTCACAGGCACCGATGACGTCACTGCAGCGCGCGTAGGATCAAAACGCTGCGCTGCTCCTTCATCGCTCTCTTTTTCCTTCATTCAACTGGCGGGTCAACACGTCTTTTTGGCTCCGTCCTCTTGCCCCCCCCTAAAGGGGGGGGCAAGAGGAGAGGTCTGCAGCGTGGTCTGGCCGGAGGATCAGCGAGGACCCGCGGCGCAGACAGCGCCGGCTGCATCTCTCTCTCTCCTTTTCCTCTCTCTTCCGATCAACCTCTCTTCCTGAACAGCAGGACGTTTGGCTCCGGGCCAAGGTCCCATCTTCCTTTCTCCCCCCGGCTGGGGGGAGGTGTCAGGCCCCCCCATCGGATCGGGCCGCTCCGTTGGACCTGCAGCCCGTTGAAGCCGCAGATCCGCTCCCATTAACTCGGTCTCAACTTTTCATCCGGAGCTCCGACTCCTGTTTCACGTGTCCCCGGTCCCTGGGAGCTGGAAAGGGGGGGGAAGCCGCTTCGAAGCTCGGCCCCGGCCCAGGGTGAGATCCGTTCCTCTTTCCTAACTTCTCTCTCTCTGCTCTTGAGTTCACCTGAAAGGACCTGTGGACAGCCTGCCCCGCGCAGAACCGAGACGCATCCCGCCGCCCTGTCCGGGGCCACGCGCTCAGGCCGACGGGCACCGGCACTCAGAAGAGGTGGACCGGCCCCGCGCGCACCCGAGACGACATGATAGCCTCCAGACCGGGGGGGGAGCGCCGGCTGCTTCAGCTGTACCCCCGTCCTCTCGTGATTCCAGAGTCAGGAGGAGGAGCGGGAGAGGCGGGAGGACTCTCTTGGATCGGACTCCGACCAAAAGACCCGGCAGGAACCCCTGATCGGCACCCGGGACCCGAGGAGGCGTGAGGTTTTGAGACCTGGGTGTATGAGTTTAACTGGGAGTGTTACAGAGCTAAATCTGTGTTCAGAGCTGAGATTACATCAGCATCATTATCATGACTGTTGTCATTAATTTGTAGTCACTACTTTCTGCTAGTCATTCATGTTTTAAAGCGCTGTTTTCTGCCGTAGTCACGTTTAAAACACCGGGAGTAACATCCGGTCTAGATCTGCACGTGGCTTAAAGAGGGTTTCCGCCATCTTTAAAATACCACAGGAGCCCGGCTCCTTTAAACACTGCAGCCAGTTTGAACTGTAGATGTTCGTTCCGTCCCATGTTTATTATTACATTTGATTCTTTTCTTTTCATTCCATGCATTTAACTGTCATTTCATTTTTATTGATTGTTGTTTTTCTAGTTAGTTAATGGTTTTATAATACTTAAGTTCTGCCATCAGGTTTATTTGGGGTGTTGCGTTTATCATCTTTTGACACCTGTATGTAAATAAATCCTGATTGATTTTTAATGAGTGGTTGTTGTTATTTCATGCAAGATTTGGTCACAAATTGATTTGTTTAAAGCAGAACCAGTGCTCGGACATCACTCCTTCAATTGTTATTCTGTAAGATATAGTAAGATTTGCTGTTGTGCAGGATAATTCAAATCATATGAGACTGATTTTCTGCTGTTTAGTTATCAATTTCCCCCGGAGTAAGGCATCGGGGGTGGTGCCCCTACGAGAATTATTATCATTTTGATAATACAATTTGATAAATAGTCAACTTTATTAATTATTAATAATTATTAATAATATTCATTAATAGCCATCGATAACTGGACAGCCAAACTACCTGAGTTGCACAACACCATCCATCCATGTCAGTAGATGGCACACTGATGATATTGGATGACACGCTGATGGCCGACGCTCCAGCTGTCTGTGTGTAGTTGCTTACCCTGGGTTTGTCAGTACTTTTCATGGTGTCATTTACACACATTATGATTGGGAAATAAGGGTCAGCACCCGATGACCATGCCCAGAGCAACAGGCCCCAGCATGGTGTATTAAAGATCTGAGCGCTTGGGACTGCAGGGGACTACGCATGTCCTCTGTTTTCTGGACAGGTTTGTCCAGGATATCATTGTTGTTGTTATTTCAAAACAGCCTCCTCTCTAAGCGGGTCTCGTTAATCCTGAGAATGCTGCAGGCTCTTCACTGGCTTTCGAGCCTACCTGCCTCTAGTTGGCGACAGATCTGCTCTATTACCAGGCTCTGTTCTCAGAGACTCTTGTTCTGAAATAATCTTTTTACAATGTGATCGGTGTACCCACGTACTCCTTTCTGCTATTTTAACAGCCGTGGGCGTCGTCAGCAGTACCTGATGTGGTTCTTCCCACTTGGCGGAATGCCAATGTTTTTCTTTTTCCTTATGCTCCGTACCAGGACCCAGTCCCAGTCTTCATGTTCAACTAGTTGATCTTCTTGTGGATCGATAGGCGTATTGGACTCATCTTTCAAATTTCTTTGTTTTTCCCGCATCTGTCTCATGTAATCAGATAAATCTGTTTCTTCCTCAGTTTTCCACTGGTGTTTAAAGGCCGGGAGCCTATATGGTCTGCCGAATAACATCTCGTATGGCGTACTTAAACGGTGATGTTTAAAGTACATTTTTACTAGATCCAAACATTGAACCCAACTTCGACCGGTTTCTTCCATACATTTTTTTAGTCGATTTTTTTAATGGTGCCGTGCATGCTTTCAATTAGATCCGCGCTTTGGGGATGATAAGCGCAGCGATGTCTCAGGTCGATGAGAAACAGTTTGCCTATTTTATCAATTAGCTGATTTACGAAATGTGAGCGTATATCAAGCATGCCCTACATGCCTTTTTTTTTTAGTATAGATTAAAGCCATAGGTTGTAAATACTTTTCCTATTTTGGTCTATCATCCCTCCTGTTTGAGACATGAGGCCAAAGATACTCTATACAGAAGATAGCGCATTACCGTTACTGCCAATGGTATGAAATGGTATCCACTTCCTGTCTTCTAAGTGGGCGTGTCGCCCCTCTCCCCACATCGTTTTGGAACATACAACACTAGATACAGTCAACAGCTTCCTTAGCACTTCTATTCACGGAAGCCTGTTCTCCGTGTTTCATCCGTAGTCTCTTTTAAAGGTGACCTATTATGGCATTTAATGTATATTTTAAACAGGCCTTGAATGTCTTAAAAACAATCTAAAGCTTGTTTTTTCTACATAAATCATAAATCCAGCCTGTGGGCCCTGTCACTAGTTTTACCGCTTCTAACCTCTTTTTCTGCGCCTCATTCTAAGGGAAGGGGGGGGTATGATAATGAGGCTCTGTGCTGATTGGCTCCCTGAATGACGTGTAGCAGGGGAGGAGCATAAACCTCGCTCCGCCAGAGCAGCCTGAGCCTGTAAATTATCACAACACTGAATTTTCACAAATGGAAACTTTATTGTTAAAAAAATAAAATATGAGTTGTATATAAATAACATTTATGCACTATTTAAGCCGGATCTGCCGGCGGATGCTGAACGCTGGCCCCGGAGCCACGCCGGGCGCCCGGGAGCAGCGCTGCTGGAGCAGAACGCATCACCGCGGCTTTAACGGGGGAATCTGACCGGTTCCGACCGGCCGGGACCGCAGGAACCGGCCTGGACTGGTAGCAGGGACTCCCGGGGACCGACCAGCGGAATTTCAGCCGGATCTGCCCGGCGGATGCTGCGCAACGGGCGCCGCAACTCCACGGCGGGCGCACAGATCGGCTCCGGAGCGCATCCTGTGCGCATCGCCCGTTACCGGGGATCAAACCGACAGATTTGCCTGAAAATCTCGGAGGGTGAAGTTGGTCCGACCTGGGACAGACCCCTGAGGACCCAGCTCTCAAACCACCCGGGAACCTGGATGATTTAACCCGGATCCGCTCCGCCGCGGCGCCGCGTCCGACTGGCTGAAGGAAGGACCGCTCCAGCAGCGGAGAGAGCTGGTTTGTGGGCGTGGCTTCAGCAGCGGAGGCTGAACCTATGGAAATCTGCTCCTGTCGTTACGTAACGACGGGAGCAGATTCTAATCGGCTCAAAAAAAAACCACGTGACACTGGGGGACTCTGGCCGGCGGGGGTCAGAGAGCTTGCAGAAATTCATGGTATTTTGTCTCCCCTGTGCTGGCAGGGTGAGGGGAGACCACTTTATATATGTTAAAACAAGAAAAAACCTGTTTTTCATAATAGGTCCCCTTTAAAATCAATTACTAACCACCTTTGAGGTTTACCAGAGGCAACACGATGTGATTAGGCGGAGCTCAAAACGTGGGAAAATTGGATAATTCCATTTTTATTTGGGTCTGTGATGTCACAGTTCCTTTTGGATCACAAAGCCCACTGAGCGAGTAGTCATCAGACTTAAGCCGCTCAAACAAAATAAAATAAGTATCTTTCTTGAACAGAAACCTCTCCTGTTTAACTTAAAATTGTATAAATTTATATAAAACAATAGAAAGAAAGAAGAACATCAATAATACTGCACATTTGTTGGTGCAATAACAAATGTGCAACCAGAAAGTCTGTAGAAAACTTATATATTTGTGCCTCAACAGACATGACTGTAGGCTGCAGTTGTAGTAAAACTAAAAAAAAAAAAACAACAAAAACTTATGAACAGTTCAATGCCATTTTCCATTGGCATTTTATGACTATGTTTTGACTCTCACAGTAATACGGGACGAAGCGCGTCTCATTTTAGCTCAATATGGGATACATACTTTAATTTATAAATACAGAACGATTTCCTTTTTCAAGGGATGGTCGGCAACCCTAACCATAACCCTTACGTTTTGATATGCTTAAACGTTTAATACACTTGTACAGTACAGACATAGAGCTCAGGCTCACAGCTACTAAAATAAATACTAGATTAATTATTGAAAAGAGGACAAAATACAACATCAGATGTTGTACATACTAAGACACCTTGTGACTTTTGTACTTGGACATTATATTGAGTTAAATCTAACAGAGGTCTCA
>NC_084603.1:3238218-3376164 GCF_033807715.1 Cololabis saira
TCCTTATTTTTTTTGCCAGGGGAGTCCGTCCTCCCACAGAATTTAAATACTTCTCTGAGTAGAGGACTCCGTACGTCCCACACGGAATTTAACTGGTCTTACAACTTTTTAACGGCAATTAAAAACTACTTCTCTTATATCCTTCCTCAGGCCTTTAACATACTTCAGACGTCTTTATCACTTCAAGTCTCTTCAACTCTTATTACTATATTACTATAATAAGACTGACTTACCCTGTGATGTGTCTATCTCTCCTGCTTTCGGATGTCGTCAATCCTCGAGTCCCAGCGGTCAACCGAAGTTGGTCCCGTCAAAAGGGTCTCTGCCTTGGCCAAGGTCTTTGTGCACCGCGTTCGCGTCGAACCGCTGGAACCGTCAGATATGTTGACATCCGGCTCGAAGGACCAATTAAATGTTAGGTTTAGGCACGTAACATTTGTATCATCAAACTCTCTGGAGACAAAGAAAGACACAAACACGGTTAGAATTTACTTGCAAGGAGAGCAGTCGAGATTTGTAAGATCTCCAACATACTCTAATTTGTCTCTGCTGCTTCCTTGCTTTTATTTACTCTGGGTGTATATACCCAGTAACCAGTGTGCCTTTTTTCATTGCAATTTAATTTGGTCTCCTTCGTTGGAAGAAAAAAAACCATTATGAAATAAAAAAGAATTTAAATTTCCCCATGATTCAAAGAAAGAGCTTGGCTAACAGCATTTTAAAGGCAAATAGAAAAACCAAGCGCTGTAACACGTATTGGCCCGAATATAAGACGGGGTTTTTTGCATTGAAATCAGACTGAAAAAGTGGGGGTCGTCTTACATTCGGGGTCTAGACGTTATACCCATTCACAACACTAGATGGCGCCAGATATCTTTAAAGCGAATGCCGAACTTAACTCCCCAGGACAAAGCGAACCCCTGTCACGAAGAAGAAAAACAAAAATAGCAGTAGCATGAAGAAGAACAATAAAAAATAGCGGTAAGAAAGAAAAGAGAAGAAAATAACAGAAGAGATAACAGAAAATGGAGAAACGTAGCGACAATCTGGAGAAAAGCTGGTTGAAGATCGGCCAGTTATGATGCAAACTTTAAGATGATGATTTGAATGAGGCAAAATAACATGCTTTTTCTCTTAAATATATTGTTATAATCATTTGTTTCAGATGTACTGTAATTATTTTCTGTATAAAAATTTAATTTGGTGTTAAAAAAAAGTCTTTTTTCAAATTTGAGTCTTGAAAAAGAGGGGGTCGTCTTACAATCAGGGTCGTCTTATATTCGGGCCAATACGGCTTATTCATGCTGCCTTGGTGTGATGGGAGAGGACTTTTTCTGTAGGGGATTAATCGGCTCAGTTAATACCGCAGGGTAGAACCCATTTTTAAACTTTGATCATATTTTTAACAGTGCACCATTTGTTCAACACATTGTGAATATTACTTAGATAAAGAAAGAGAAAACAAAGTATCACCTGAATGTTAAGGAAGCCTTTGGTGCTGTGCATATAGCGCTGATAGGAGAGAGGACTTCCCCGAGCCTACAGCTCCCACTTTGGCTACAAGTCGACCAGGCTGAATGTCCAAAGACACACTAGCAAGTACAAACACGATGAATAAGTTTAACACTGGAAAGTACAGCTGAGACTAATGCACCATGTGTAGCCATGAGCTTTAATGTGCAGTTGAGTGAATCTATGATTAAAACATAACAGCATACTGTTTCAGCAGAGGTTCAGCATCTTTTTCCCAAGCAAAGGAACAATCACACACGCTGACAGCAGAATCTACAGATGAAAATAAATAGCAATATCACACAGATATCCTGCACAAATGCCCCTAACTCTGAATACGGTTCATTCCCTCAGCCTGAAACTGGGATCATGCCGTACAACGTCACCGTCAAGCTCTGGCCCTCCCTGAAACTTCTACAGTCTCTTCTTTGACACTGTTGTCCGTAGTATCAGAGAACAACTCAGGTGGGCTTTAATGATAGCTGTGTTATGCATGCGTGGATCATGTAGCTACTGCTGGCTCTTCACCTGCACAATAACAGCGATGAGCATGGGGAGCCTGGTCAGGGGAAATCGGAGTGTGGCAGGGTGGAGAGGTTGATGGGACACGCGCACCTGTGTCCCAGCCGCTCTCCACCCTGCCTGCCTTATAAGGCAGAGCTGGACAGCAAGGGGTCGGAGGAGCTGCTGCTGAGGAGCTGTGTGATGCTTGTGCACGTGTGGCGGTGTGTGTTGCTAATAAAAGGGATTCTGCACTAAACTCCGTGTCCTCTCCACCCTGTCGGTCGGGCCCCGTGGCACTCGCCGTGCTACACGGAGGATGTTAAAGAGAGATTTTTTATTTGTTTGTTTGTTTTTTGTAATTTTCTAAATCTTTAACTGTATTGCAAATGTTACAACTCCAGAGTAATCAAATGTTTCAGATAAAGATCAACATTTAATTATATTTATTGGACAACAAAGCATTGTACATTTTCTATAACACTCTGATTGTTCCATATCTGACCTACTGTGTTGAAGTTTGGGGAAATGCCTGTAAAACATATATTCAATCAATTTTCATTCTGCAAAAAAGAGCCATAAGGATAATTAGTAGAAAACGATATAGAGATCCAACAAATCCATTATTCCTTCAGTTAAATTTGTTGAAATTTCATGAACTAGTAGACTATAGTATTCTGCAAATTATGTTTAAAGCTCATAAAAAAACTTTACCAATCAACATTCAGAAAAGATTTGAAAAAAGAAAAAGCAAGTATAACTTAAAAGGAACAGAGATTTTTTATAAAAACCAAGATGCAGGACAAAATTGATGGAACGTTGTGTTTCTGTGAAAGGAATCAGTTTATGGAACAATCTGAACAAAGAAAACAAAGAATCCAAATCAAACATTACATTTAAAAGAACAATTAAAACCTGTATGTTAAGGAAATATAACGAAAAATGTTGAGTTTGATTGACATACCCGTAGGCGGTGGTAATTTTATTTAATGTTATTTTAATTTTATTTTAGTTGTTTTTATTCACTTAGTTTTTTTTTTTTTTTTTTTTTATTATTATTAATTTATGTTATTTGTGAAAGGGGCAGATCAGATAAGATTCTTCTTCTTTCTGCTCCCTTTTCATTCATAAGTTAGGAACATTTGTATTTGTGTTTGTATTGAATTGTTTTGTTTTTTGAATGAAAATAAAGAATAAAATGAAATGAAATGAAATTTAAGCAGCTCCTTCCTATATTCAGTTGCATTCTTGACACATAATATTCATAATTACATATCTTTATGGTAAATGGCTTTAACTGGTATAGCACTTTCCAGCCGTACTCCTACAGCCCCAAAGCACGTTCACCCATACACCCATACATACCGGTTGTCGGCGGAGCTGCCATACAACGGCGCTGGCCTGACAACCAGGAGCAACTGGGGATTCAGTGTCTTGCCCAAGGACACTTTGGTGAACACAGGAGGAACTGGGGCTCAAACCTATGGAGCCAAATCAGGGCCAAAAGTTTTGCTAATTTGAAAATAAAATTTGAACCTGAAATTTTTTTTTTACAGTTTCAGTTTTATTTTTTTCAGTATCAGATCTTTTTTTCAGTTTCAAATCTTTTTATTTCAGTTTCAAATCTTTTTTTCAGTTTCAAATCTTTTTTTTTCAGTTTCACGTCTTTTTTTTCAGTTTCACTTCTTTTTTTTTTCAGTTACAAATTTTTTTTTCAGGTTCAGACTTTTGGCCCGGATCTGGCGTGGGGGGCGTGGCATCAACTGAGAGGGGCGTGGCATCATGAGTGACAGCAGAACAGAGAAGGCGGGGGACGTTCCTCAGTCATGTTGCCTTCAGGAAACGTAGGTTGTAGAAGTTATCAGTAGAAGTATGATTCAACACTGTATATACACCATATTCACGTGATTGGCAGTGGAAAAAACTGATATTAGTGACACGTTTCTGTTTAAAAAGCTGTTTTAGACCGTACTTGGTAGAATATTGAAGTGGGAAATGTCAAACTTTAAAGTGTGGCTGTTGAACTGTACAGTCTGGCATAGTTTATTGCTTTTATACTGCGATTGGTGCCAAGTACAGTCTAAAACAGCCTTTCAAACAGAAATGTGTCACTAATATCAGTTTTTTCCACTGCCAATCACGTGAATATGGTGTATATACAGTGTTGAATCATGCTTCTACTGATAACTTCTGCAACCTACGATTCCTGAAGGCAACATGACTGAGTAACGTCCCCCGCCTTCTCTGTTCTGCTGTCACTCATGATGCCACGCCCCTCTCAGTTGATGCCACGCCCCTCTCAGTTGATGCCACGCCCCCCACGCCAGATCCGGGCCAAAAGTCTGAACCTGAAAAAAAAATTTGTAACTGAAAAAAAAAGAAGTGAAACTGAAAAAAAAAGATTTGAAACTGAAAAAAAAGACGTGAAACTGAAAAAAAGATTTGAAACTGAAATAAAAAGATTTGAAACTGAAAAAAAGATCTGATACTGAAAAAAATAAAACTGAAACTGTAAAAAAAAAATTTCAGGTTCAAATTTTATTTTCAAATTAGCAAAACTTTTGGCCCTGATTTGGCTCCATAACTTTGATCCATGAACCATTTACGCTGAAACAAACAAAAAAATGTTGCTACCTCCTTGTGCAGAAAAAATACATTACTATCCTTGAATAATACTTGAATAATCCAAACAGTGTTGAATTTAATGCTCTATACTTCTTTTATATGTGAAAAATGTCAAAACGTCCCTTATAGGAAGCTGTAGCAAGCTGATTTGCATACATGTTACTGTGCAGTTTTATTATATCGTGCTGTGTTGGGGGACAGCCCTCCAATTAGACCCCTTTTATCCTGTTGTGTTTCAGATTTTATTCTGCATGCTTTCCCTCACTTTGAAATAAGACCCGTTCGAAAACAAGAATCATATTCAGTGAGCTATACAATTACATTAATTAGATTCATTATCATGCCAGTGAACTGTGATCTGAAAAGAGAGGGCACACTGCCAATAATAGCTGTTATCAAGTGGGAAGGGCAGAACCTGTTCGACTCTTCTGTGGCTTTCTTTTTCCCGTTCTGAGCAGGGGAGGGCTGGACGTCAAAGCCAAGTTGCATGTTTAACATCAAAAATAAAAATATACTGAGACCAGGTTAGCTTCTCTAGTCTAAACTCTCTTGAAATGTAGAAAATGAAGGTTCTGGTAGAACATGCCATTCATGTTCCAGTGCTGAATTTCCTACAAAACAATGGCAATGTGGGAAATTCAGCACTGGAACACCTGGCATGGAAACAAAACATGGAAACAAAACAAAGTCACTATAAAATGTGCATGCAAAAAGAGGCTTGGACATAAAAATAACTGAACAGTGGACACAGTAGTAAATCACAGGAACGGTGATCAGGATGAGTGGACTGGACACGTGTACAAACATACATGCTATCTGGACTGTGAAGGATGAAATTAGACAAATTGCTATGTGGTAAACTATGTATCTTACTGAATTCTGTTGTTGATGTGATCATGAATCTTACATAGAACGGGGCGGGACTTTGATAAGCGTCAGCTTCTCCCGTACCCTTTTCGTCATGTGCTGAGTATGCAATGTATAATGTTCTGGAGATGAAATGTGTCTATATAAACATGCTGAAATAAACGAAATAATAATTACTCGATAAAATTGCTTTGTTTAAATTTGGATACATTTGCTTTGTTTCTACCCCCCTATTAAAAAAAGAAAGACCAATAGTGTTTTCTCCTTATATGACCAAGTCTCAGAATTTTCCAGGTAGAAAAAATTCCTAAATAAACAATAAAATTGCATTACCTTTGAACTTGCATGTGTGAAGCAGAGAGAATGACGTAAAAATGCTATTGCTGAACTTTGCTGAAATCTTTAAATAAATTGCTGAATTCTGCTGAAAAAAATTGAGGGAACTGGTGAACACTGCTAAAAAAGTTTAAAGAAACTGCTAAACTCTGGTGTACAAAGCATAAATTGACCTGTGAACCCGTGTCTGCATAGATATGCAAGAAAGCCTGGAGTTTATGAATGCAGTGTTTGGTCAACCAGGTGAGCTATCTGGCAGCCCACGGAACATAGGGACAGAGTAAACTAAAACTAGAGCCAAAAAATTAAAAATAAACAACCATGCCGTATAAAATAAATAGTAATAAACTGTATGAAGCTTCACCTTTCATTAACTGTTTCATCGTTGAGAAGGCTGCAGGTCTTTCCCATGACTCACTAAACCTCCTCCACTGGGTCACGTTTGTGTGCATAATTACTGCACTGTAAAGTTCACGGTATTTGATAAAAAAAAAGAAAAGAAAAACAGTGACATGACATCAATTCAGCACATTTTTACTAACACCACATGCTCACTGACTCCTGAAAATCCTTTTGAAACAAGTGTTGGTCATGAAACAAGAATCAATTTAAGTGGGTTAGCCATTACAAACCACTATTTATAGTGCAGCAGATTAACTCATTTTATCAACACGATACTTCACTTTGGTATAGAAGCATGAAATTTGGCACAGATGCTCTCCAAGGTCTACTCTTTAGGGAACAGGCGCGTGCCACTCAAAATTCCAAGATGGCGGCCCCAAAATCCAAGATGACCGCCCAAAAACGTGCTTTTTCCTTTATAACTCAAAATGCCTTGATTTTTAGCCCCATAGATATATTAAAGTTGAATATAAAGTTGGGTATTGTGGACATTTTGGTACCAAGTACATGTCTGTATCAATTACGGTTCTTGAGATGCATCATATAGAAACTTGTATATACCCGGAAAAGTGAGAATTTTGTAAGATTGTTGTTATGAGAACATGGATTCATGAAAATGTTACTCTCATAACCTGATATTTCCAGTACGGTTACTTACTATTAAGACAACCTGGGGGTTGTCTTATTAGTTAAAGATGTCGGCCCTTTTTTCAAGATGGCCATCAAATTCTCATTATAGTAGAGTATAGTAGAGTGAATGTCACATGATTTTTTACTGGCTATACACTTTTTCAAAAAGAGTGGCCAACACAATATTTGGAGCATATATGCTTGCATCAATATTTAAGCATTGTGACAATGAATATAGGACAGGAGTGGAAGACATGTTAAAAAACGGTCCCATCCTGAATATTTACTGGCCATTTTCCAAACAAGTGGCCCTTCCTCTTTGTAAGCTGCACCTTGCCGTGGTGGAGAGGCTTGAGTATTCCAATGATCCTGAGGGCTATGCTGGTGGGGATTTTAATTTATATCCCTGGCAAGTTTAATTAAGCCGGATAGGTAAAAGGGGGGGAGGCAGACAAAGCAGCGCCCTGGGCCTCCAGGTTGAGGGTTGGCCATGGGGATATCTAAGATTAAAACAACCCCCAGGTTGTCTTAATAGTAAGTAACCCTACTGAAAATATCAGGTTATGAGAGTAACATTTTCATAAATCCATGTTGTCGTAACAACAATCTTACAAAATTCGCACTTTTCCGGGTATATGCAAGTTTCTATATGATGTATCTAAAGAACCGTAATGGATACAGACATGTACTTGGTACCAGAATGTCCACAATACCTAAGTTTATATTCAACTTCAATATATTTATGGGGCTTAAAACCAAGGCATTTTGAGTTATAAAGGAAAAAACACATTTTTGGGCGGACATCTTGGATTTTGGGGCCGCTATCTTGGAATTTTGAGTGGCACGCGCCTGTTCCCTAAAGAGTAGACCTTGGAGAATATCTGTGCCAAATTTCATGCTTCTATACCAAAGTGAAGTATCGTTTCACTAATCTGCTTTACTATTAAGAGACATGGGTATTGGACCTCCAATTTCAACTCCAAAAGTCAGTGTAAGTGAAGCATTATTTTGCATTTAAATGCCCTTTTCTAAAACAAAACAACAAGAGTATACTTGTTTTTTTTTCTGAAATTTGCAGACCTTTATTACATTTTGAACACAATGCCTCTTTCATTACAGGGATAAAACATAGAATCGATCAAACACTTTGCATTTGTCTAAAAAAATAAAAAGAAAGGAAAAATGCAGGTCTAAAACAGAAAACACTTAACTCCAGTTTTGATCTTTTTTTTAAAAAATCATCCCCTTGTTTGTATTGCACATCACCACTCCTGAGTTCTGAAGCTTTATGCTCGACATGTGCTCCTACAGTACGGTCTGATTTGTGATTAAGCCAACTAGACAGCTGTCCATGAGATTTTTGCAAATTTGCTCATCTGCATATTTGGCTAAGAGTCTGCATACACTCAAAAACTGTATATGTCTCTTTATCATTGACTGAAAACTAAATTATGATCTTCAAAAACAAGAAGCTGAGCTCAAACATATATTGGTTTTGTTCACAAATGTTTTAATAAGCACACACTGAAACATTTGTATGAACAGTTATTAAAATAGCAGTCTCATAGATTTCCTTTTGGCATTCAGCCTTCAGGTATAAAACACAAGACTGGACAAAACACAGAAAACAGACCAGAAACATCTCAGAAAATATTTAGTAAAAATGCAGCTTTTTGTTATTAATGCTTTCTGTTACACTGATAACCATTTTGGCCTTCTCCCGGTTTTATTGTTGAGTTTTTGGCATGTTTTGCACCCTGGGGTCAAATGTGTACAAAAATAATTGTTAATCATTCACAGCTCTTGCTTTGTGAGATTCTTCAAATGAAGGCTGCAGCACTCTGCTGCAACTCCAATGATACAGGGACCGATTGGTGACCTTTCCTTCAAAAAGGAAATCTAAAAACACACTTGTAGCAGTTTGGAAATGCATTCGTGAAAATAAATAACCAAACATCAGGGGTGTTATTCCCCCCCAAATTCTGAGATATTCTTCTCACGTCTGTGTAGAAAGCAATCACAAGGTATTTTTCGCGATTGCGTTCAGAGCCCGGACTTTGCTCACATCTGACACCTTCAGGCCGTACTCAGGAGCTGATAAAGTCGCTCCCATCGTCACGCAAGTGTTCCTGCAAATGAAACGTGATTCAACATTTCTGACCAAAGTAGATTCAAAGTTGCAGGCTGGTGACAGACTTACCTAAACTTCATTGTGGAGTCCCTGCTGGAGCGGGCTGAACAGTGAAACTCCTCAGCTCCCGACCCTTCAAGTATTCTCTGCAAGTTTCTTTCTGTGATACCCGCTCCTGTTATCAGAAAAGAAAAAAAAAAGACATGAAATTATATATTAAAAAAAAACATATGAAAAAGAGGGGACATTGAGAAAAAATAGCTAACCTGGCATTACAATAATTCTTCCTTTAGCCTGTTGAGTGGAGATTAGGATGTTAAAATGGCAGAAAAAAAAGAGAAAAAACATGTTATTTAAATGATCTATTTATAAACAAAGCAGTTTTCTGGATTCTAGATATGTCTGCATTAGGAATGGGCGATATTTTATCGTTCACGATAAACCGTCAAAAAAATTATCCACGGTAAGAATTTGTCATCTCGAGGTAAAAACGATAAATTCCCGTTGATGACGGAAGGAAGGAAGAAATGAGCCAGAATGAAAGAAAGAAAGAAAGAAAGAAAGAAAGAAAGAAAGAAAGAAAGAAAGAAAGAAAGAAAGAAAGAAATGAGCCAAAAAGAAAGAAAGAAAGAAAGAAAGAAAGAAAGAAAGAAAGAAAGAAAGAAATAGAAATGAGCCAAAAAGAAAGAAAGAAATGAGCCAGAAAGAAAGAAAGAAAGAAAGAAAGAAATAGAAATGAGCCAAAAAGAAAGAAAGAAATGAGCCAGAAAGAAAGAAAGAAAGAAATAGAAATGAGCCAAAAAGAAAGAAAGAAAGAAATGAGCCAGAAAGAAAGAAAGAAAGAAAGAAATAGAAATGAGCCAAAAAGAAAGAAAGAAAGAAATGAGCCAGAAAGAAAGAAAGAAATAGAAATGAGCCAAAAAGAAAGAAAGAAAGAAATGAGCCAAAAAGAAAGAAAGAAAGAAATGAGCCAGAAAGAAAGAAAGAAAGAAAGAAATAGAAATGAGCCAAAAAGAAAGAAAGAAAGAAATGAGCCAAAAAGAAAGAAAGAAAGAAATGAGCCAAAAAGAAAGAAACAAAGAAATGAGCCAAAAAGAAAGAAAGAAAGAAATGAGCCAGAAAGAAAGAAAGAAAGAAAGAAATAGAAATGAGCCAAAAAGAAAGAAAGAAAGAAATGAGCCAGAAAGAAAGAAAGAAAGAAATGAGCCAAAAAGAAAGAAAGAAAGAAATGAGCCAGAAAGAAAGAAAGAAAGAAAGAAAGAAAGAAAGAAAGAAAGAAAGAAAGAAAGAAAGAAATGAGCCTGAAAGAAAGAAAGAAAGAAAGAAAGAAAGAAAGAAAGAAAGAAAGAAATGAGCCAAAAAGAAAGAAAGAAAGAAATGAGCCAGAAAGAAAGAAAGAAAGAAAGAAAGAAAGAAAGAAAGAAAGAAAGAAAGAAAGAAAGAAAGAAAGAAAGAAAGAAAGAAAGAAAGAAAGAAAGAAATGAGCCTGAAAGAAAGAAAGAAAGAAAGAAAGAAAGAAAGAAAGAAAGAAAGAAAGAAAGAAAGAAAGAAAGAAAGAAAGAAAGAAATGAGCCTGAAAGAAAGAAAGAAAGAAAGAAGGATAAATTGCCGTTGATACGTTTTTGTGTAACAAACATGGCGGAACGGGGATCTTTTATCAATTCAATTTAATTGGTGTAGTTTAGTAGTATTCACTATTCTTTAGAGCAGTGATTTGGGGGCTCCAAAGAGTGAATGTGGTGATAGATTTATAGTTACAAAGGTGGAGTTGAATTGGTATTTTTTTTATCGTCATTTTTATCATTATCGAGATAAATGCCAGAAATCATCGTGACACATTTTTTGGTCCATACCGCCCATCCCTAGTCTGCATACGTACCTGATCAACGAGTCGTTTAATGAGAGGCAGTCCCTCCAAAGCAGAGCAATCGCAGCCACTTGTCAACACACGCTCAAACCCTAACGATATCAGAGCCTCCAGAGCGACTGCTGGGTCGTGAACCATGTCAAAAGCTGTAGCGAGATCAATATACCATTCATAACATGAATTCAGACTCTCCAGTGGGTCTTTCTGCTCTTTCAAGTGCTATTATTAGAAGCACTGATGAAAGCAGTCTAAAGAGCTGTTACACGATGGAGGATTATGGAGCCAAATCAGGGCCAAAAGTTTTGCTAATTTGAAAATAAAATTTGAACCTGAATTTTTTTTTTTACAGTTTCAGTTTTATTTTTTTCAGTATCAGATCTTTTTTTCAGTTTCAAATCTTTTTATTTCAGTTTCAAATCTTTTTTTCAGTTACAAATCTTTTTTTTTCAGTTTCACGTCTTTTTTTTCAGTTTCACATCTTTTTTTTTCAGTTTCACATCTTTTTTTTTCAGTTACAATTTTTTTTTCAGGTTCAGACTTTTGGCCCAGATCTGGCGTGGGGGGCGTGGCATCAACTGAGAGGGGCGTGGCATCAACTGAGAGGGGCGTGGCATCAACTGAGAGGGGCGTGGCATCATGAGTGACAGCAGAACAGAGAAGGCGGGGGACGTTCCTCAGTCATGTTGCCTTCAGGAAACGTAGGTTGCAGAAGTTATCAGTAGAAGTTTGAATCAACACTGTATATACACTATATTCACGTGTTTGGCAGTGGAAAAAACTGATATTAGTGACACATTTCTGTTTGAAAGGCTGTTTTAGACCGTACTTGGTACCAATCGCAGTATAAAAGCAATAAACTATGCCAGACTGTACAGTTCAACAGCCACACTTTAAAGTTTGATATTTCCCACTTCTACATACTACCAAGTACGGTCTAAAACAGCTTTTTAAACAGAAATGTGTCACTAGTATCCGTTTTTTCCACTGCAAATCACGTGAATATGGTGTATATACAGTGTTGAATCATACTTCTACTGATAACTTCTGCAACCTACGTTTCCTGAAGGCAACATGACTGAGGAACGTCCCCCGCCTTCTCTGTTCTGCTGTCACTCATGATGCCACGCCCCTCTCAGTTGATGCCACGCCCCTCTCCGTTGATGCCACGCCCCTCTCAGTTGATGCCACGCCCCCCACGCCAGATCCGGGCCAAAAGTCTGAACCTGAAAAAAAAATTTGTAACTGAAAAAAAAAGAAGTGAAACTGAAAAAAAAAGACGTGAAACTGAAAAAAAAAGATTTGAAACTGAAAAAAAAAAGATTTGAAACTGAAAAAAAGATTTGAAACTGAAATAAAAAGATTTGAAACTGAAAAAAAGATCTGATACTGAAAAAAATAAAACTGAAACTGTAAAAAAAAAATTTCAGGTTCAAATTTTATTTTCAAATTAGCAAAACTTTTGGCCCTGATTTGGCTCCATAGAGGATCAGCTACTTTCACCCTCAACAGAGACCACTGACAGGTGCACACAATTTAAAAAGGCTATAATTGCTTTAAAAGGAGAAAAAAATGTTTACCTCGGTGGAAGGTGACAGGCAAAGGTCGAGCAGCAGCTGGTGAGCAAAGAAAAAACACAAAAAAAAAAACCCACATGAAAAAACAAGGAATAAGCAACATAAAAACACATACACACAATAAATACACACAAAACAGAATATAAAAAAAAACATTGTGATTTTCAAATTTTAAAATACTGAATGCTGGACATAACGTTTGATTTGTACATAATTTCAGTCCCTGTTGTTTTTTTTAATATTCAAGCTGACCCAAGTATAAAGTCAGCACCATTAAGCTTGTCACTGGTTTGCAGCTAATGAGAGGTGAGATAGATTTAGACGGGGTGATTGATTTACTCTGTCCCTAAATTTCATCGTGCTGCTTCTGTCAGCAGTAGCATCATCAATAAATGTCATTTCATTGTATCCAGTCTGTTAGATGGATGAGGTGGCCTGCTCAGGGTCATGAACTGTTTTTTTTCTTTCTTTAATAAGTCCATAGAACTTTATTTCAGATATTTGGATGGCTTCTTCATCAACATTTTTGTATTTGGGTCTTTGGGGCATATTAACAATTGTGCAATTAAGCATTTTATTTTTCTGGCTAACAAGTCTTAGTGATTATTCGTAGTGATTATTAACAATTAATTACTCATGTTTTATGTAAAGCACTTTGTGTTGCATTTTATGTATGAAAGGCGCTTTATAAATAAAGTTTGATTTGATTTGATACTCTCATATCTATGAATTTTATTTCCATTAAAAAACAGCAAAAGTCTGACATTTTTTCCACTTGTTTGGTCTCCTCAGCCACAGAGCAAAAACACAATCAGTTAATGCTTCCTTGAGTGACTTGCTTGTCTTTATCACTGACTAACTCTTTTTTTAAGATGATAATCATTCCTCTGAGTACTGAGCTACTTTTTAGTCAAAAGCATTTTAAAATTTTAGCAGACATTTCCAAACTGTTGCATCATTTTACTTGTTCTGTTTCAGCTGAAGAGTTTATTTTTAATGCTATCCACCATTGTCACTTCCGAAGTAAACGTGAACACCTTCATCCCTGCAGATTCCAGCTCTACTTCTTGTCTCTTTGCAGTGCCACTGTCTCCAAGCTAGGGATGGGCGGTATGGACAAAAAAATGTATCACGATAATTTCTGGCATTTAACCCAATAACGATAAAAAAATACCAATACAAAAAGTGTCATCAACGGGAATATTTCTTTCTTTCTTTCTTTCTTTCTTTCTTTCTTTCTTTCTTTCTTTCTTTCTTTCTTTCTTTCTTTCTTTCTTTCTTTCTTTCTTTCTTTCAGGCTCATTTCTTTCTTATTTCTTTCTTTCAGACTAATTTCTTTCTTCTTTCTTTCTTTCTTGCTCATTTCTTTCTTCCTTTCTTCCTTTCTTCCTTTCTTCCTTTCTTTCTTTCTTTCAGGCTCATTTCTTTCTTTCTTTCTTTCAGGCTCATTTCTTTCTTTCTTTCTTTCTTTCTTTCTTTCTTTCTTTCTTTCTTTCTTTCTTTCTTTCTTTCTTTCTTTCTTTCTTTCTTTCAGGCTCATTTCTTTCTTTCTTTCTTTCTTTCAATCTTCCTTTCTTTCTTTCTTTCTTTCTTTCTTTCTTTCTTTCAGGCTCATTTCTTTCTTTCTTTCTTTCTTTCTTTCTTTCTTTCTTTCTTTCTTTCTTTCTTTCTTTCTTTCTTTCTTTCTTTCTTTCTTTCTTTCAGGCTCATTTCTTTCTTTCTTTCTTTCATGCTAATTCTTCTTTCTTTCTTTCTTTCTTTCTTTCTTTCTTTCTTTCTTTCTTTCTTTCTTTCTTTCTTTCTTTCTTTCTTTCTTTCTTTCATGCTCATTTCTTTCTTCTTTCTTTCAGGCTCATTTCTTTCTTTCTTTCTTTCTTTCTTTCTTTCTTTCTTTCTTTCATGCTCATTTCTTTCTTCTTTCTTTCAGGCTCATTTCTTTCTTTTTTCTTTCAGGCTCATTTCTTTCTTCTTTCTTTCAGGCTCATTTCTTTCTTCTTTCTTTCATGCTCATTTCTTTCTTCTTTCTTTCTTTCTTTCAGGCTTTCTTTCTTTCTTTCTTTCTTTCTTTCTTTCTTTCTTTCTTTCTTTCTTTCAGGCTCATTTCTTTCTTCTTTCTTTCTTTCAGGCTCATTTCTTTCTTCTTTCTTTCATGCTCATTTCTTTCTTCTTTCTTTCTTTCTTTCAGGCTCATTTCTTTCTTTCTTTCTTTCTTTCTTTCTTTCTTTCTTTCTTTCTTTCTTTCTTTCTTTCTTTCTTTCTTTCTTTCTTTCTTTCAGGCTCATTTCCTCAATGTATCATTTTTACCGTGAGATACAAATTCTTACCGTGGGGAATTTTTTTGACGGTTTATCGTGAACGGTAAAATATCACCCATTCCTACTCCAAGCCATAGAGGAGGACTGGTCTCTGTTTGGTTACTCTTGCCACTACTCTTCCATGATAGATGACTCCGGATACTCTGCTCCAGCCACACCATCCTGTCTGCATTCTCTTCTCCATCTCAGTTAAACCCAAATATTTAAGCTGCTGATTTCCTCACCTCTACTCTTCTCACCCACACCATTCCACCTGCTTGCCTTTCTTTTACGCACCTAGTCTGTCTTTCTGTGGCTCTAACAGTAACTGTCACAAATGTCAATGTCGTCGGCAAATATCATTGTCCATTGAGACTCCGCACTACAATCATCTCTCAGCCGATCCGTCACCATGACAAACAAGAAGGTGCTCTGGGTCGATTCTAAACGCAGCTCCATTTCTATCAGAAACCTTTTACAGACGTCCCTGCTGTCACGCTGCCCTCATACGTTATAATTTTGTTGCCACTTTCATCAAACTTAAGTGTGAGCGGTAGGCGGCCCTGAAGTGACACACATGAGTGGAGGAAAACACAACGTCACACAGTACGTGGTGTTTACAGAAATAAATATAGATGCAATTTGGAAGGACTTGTCAGAACCAACAGAATTATGCCCAAATGATGAAGGAAAGTACGAGATTGAGGAAAAAGGAGAACACAAATGTTAATGATGGCCTTTTGTGCTGCTACATCTGTATAGAGATATGGGACGCGAAAGTCAGATATGGATCGGATTTAGGACCATATATGAAAGTATGGAGCCAAATCAGGGCCAAAAGTTTTGCTAATTTGAAAATAAAATTTGAACCTGAAATTTTTTTTTTACAGTTTCAGTTTTATTTTTTTCAGTATCAGATCTTTTTTTCAGTTTCAAATCTTTTTATTTCACTTTCAAATCTTTTTTTCAGTTTCAAATCTTTTTTTTTCAGTTTCGCGTCTTTTTTTTCAGTTTCACTTCTTTTTTTTTCAGTTACAATTTTTTTTTTCAGGTTCAGACTTTTGGCCCCGATCTGGCGTGGGGGGCGTGGCATCAACTGAGAGGGGCGTGGCATCAACTGAGAGGGGCGTGGCATCATGAGTGACAGCAGAACAGAGAAGGCGGGGGACGTTCCTCAGTCACGTTGCCTTCAGGAAACGTAGGTTGCAGAAGTTATCAGTAGAAGTATGAATCAACACTGTATATTCACCATATTCACGTGATTGGCAGTGGAAAAAACTGATATTAGTGACACATTTCTGTTTAAAAAGCTGTTTTAGACCGTACTTGGTAGTATGTGGAAGTGGGAAATGTCAAACTTTAAAGTGTGGCTGTTGAACTGTACAGTCTGGCATAGTTTATTGCTTTTATACTGCGATTGGTGCCAAGTACGGTCTAAAACAGCCTTTCAAACAGAAATGTGTCACTAATATCAGTTTTTTCCACTGCCAATCACGTGAATATAGTGTATAGTGTTGAATCATACTTCTACTGATAACTTCTGCAACCTACGTTTCCTGAAGGCAACATGAGGAACGTCCCCCGCCTTCTCTGTTCTGCTGTCACTCATGATGCCACGCCCCTCTCAGTTGATGCCACGCCCCCCACGCCAGATCCGGGCCAAAAGTCTGAACCTGAAAAAAAAAATTGTAACTGAAAAAAAAAGAAGTGAAACTGAAAAAAAAAGATTTGAAACTGAAAAAAAAAGATTTGAAACTGAAAAAAAGATTTGAAAGTGAAATAAAAAGATCTGATACTGAAAAAAATAAAACTGAAACTGTAAAAAAAAATGTTCAGGTTCAAATTTTATTTTCAAATTAGCAAAACTTTTGGCCCTGATTTGGCTCCATATGAAAGTGGCCTGGATCAGTTTTGGGGGGAAAAAAAGAAAAAATTATTAAACCCAAAATTATTAAAACTGGAAGTGAGCTGCAGTTTGAACGTAACTTTAGGAATCACACATTTTTCTTAACCAACTTCACTTCTTCACAGATCAATCTGTGTGCCTAATAAGCTTCACAGCTTGAAAAAGGGCAGATTTTTTTTATTTATTTTAACTATATAGCTGAAAAATGTATATGGGAACTATAATTGAGTGCCAAATAGACAATTCAAAAAAGAAAATTCCTTGAAAGAATACTGATATATTTTGGAGCATGGAAATAATATGTTAAAATGCAATTTCAGGGAATTCATGTGGTATACCTGTGTGATATTTTGTGTAATTAGCAATTGATCTCTTGAAATAACTTGGTGAAACAGCACAGTAGTTGTGATTTATTGCTTGGCCTCGCTAGGCAGGTTAGATAAATTACAGCCATTACCCAATAGCTCCATGCAAAGCTCTCCATCTACTCGTCCGTCCTCTGTCAGGGCTCCCAGCACCAGTCCATCGGCTCCTTTGCTCTTCATCAACTCTATGTCCTTCCTCATCACCTCCACTTCCCGGTCTGAGTAAAGGAAGTCGCCCCCACGAGGCCTTATCATCACATAAACTGGGATTTTGATGTACTGCTTCACCACCTGTAGCAGACCTGTGGCCAAAACAAACAAGAAGCAGAAAAAAAGTAGGCGTATGAGCTTATTTATGGGCTTGAGAGCTTCTTTAACAGACCTACAGAAGTGAACAGTGCTGCTTCACCTAGACTGGGGGTGAGCCCTCCCTCCAGAAGACTTGAACACAGCTCAAGTCGACCTGCACCTGTGAAGGCAGAACAAATCTGTGAGAAAATATTACCGTTGACCCGAATATAAGACGACCCTGATTTTAAAACGACCCCCTCTTTTTCAAGACTCAAATTTGAAAAAAATACTTTTTTTTTAACACCAAATTAAATTTTTATACAGAAAATAATTACAGTACATCTGAAACAAATGATTATAACAATACATTCGAGAGAAAAAGCATGTTATCTTGACTATTTGAAATCATTATTTTGAAGTTTGCATCCTAACTTCTCCTCAGCTGCCGGTTCACCTGCCCAACTTCCACCCTCTTTTCTCCAGATTGTCGCTACGTTTCTCCACTTTCTGTTATATCTTCTCTTATTTTCTTCCCTTTTCTTTCTTATGCTATTTTTTATTTTTCTTCTTCGTGACAGGGGTTTGCTTTGGCCTGGGGAGTTTAGTTCAGCATTGGCTTTAAAGAGATCTGGCGCCATCTAGCGGTGTAAATGGGTATAACGTCTAGACCCCGAATGTAAGACGACGCCCACTTTTTCGGTCTTATTTCAATGCAAAAAACCCCGTCTTATATTCAGGCCAATACGGTAATATTAATATACCCATCAGTCCACATGTTATTTAACTTTAAGTCCAGCTAAATAACTGCTTGAAAAACACTTTCATAAATATCCGAGAACTGCAATCTTTGAACGTACCACCTGCATGTGAATTAACTCTTTAAAAAGTAGGCAGGTCTGAGTGTAACCTAGGCCGGATTATCCATATACTGAACCAGGCGAGCGCCCAGGGCACCAAATCTAATGACTAACTGGACCATATATGCAGGGGTGGAAAGTAACCAATTACATTTACTCATGTTACTGTAATTGAGTACTTTTTATGAGTAATTTGTAATTTTCTAAGTAGTTTTTGAAATATGTAATTTTTACTTTTACTCGAGTACATTTTGACCCAAGTATTTTACTTCGCTACATTTGAACCCCCTCACGTTACTGAGTACAAAATTTATGGTGAAAATCTTGTGGGCATTTTATTGTGGTTTATTGTGAATAGCAGGATCCTGCAGCATTGGGCACTTTATTTTGTGTTTGAATACTTTGATTCTGGTTTTAGTGTTGTCGGTTGGACAATATGACTGAAAATAGTTTGCACTTTACAGTACAGCTTGTGACTGTCCTTTTTGTCCTGTTCTGCGGAAGTAAAAGGATCATGTTACTGAGCTCAGCTGAGCTTTTACAAGTGTGGATGTGTACTTTAATATGCCTCAACGTTAATTAAAACAGCTTGTGCTGGATTTGATTTGTGACTCATCCTTTTTTTGCATTAAATAACTGAAAGTAACTTTTACTCAAATTACATTTTAAATGAAGAACTTTTGTACTTTTACTCGAGTACATTTTTAGATGAGTACTTTTACTTTGAGTAGGATTTAAGCAAAGTAAAGATAATTTTACTCAATTACAATTTTTCAGTACTTTTTCCACCTCTGCATATATGTCATATTTTGTTATTTTCTCTCTTTATTTGCTGGAAGAGGAGCAAACAGGTACAGCAGTAACCAATGATATAATAAAAATACATGAAAACAATAATAATAATAAAATAAAAAGAATTGCGTTTGAGTGAGTATGCTGTTCCCTTTCTTCACATAAGCTCATTCAGTAGGCCTGTTTGATTGTTTAGTCATATGCTGTAATAGTTTTGCATGTAGTCCTCAGACAGGCCATATATGATGGAAATGATGATAGTTAACATGTGGTGTTACATTGGCATGTGAGTTTTATTCTGATCGGAGCATCAGTGTAGTATGCCGTTTGTAGACTCATGTCTATCTGTGGTGATCAGAGGTGGAAAAATTACTGAAAAATTGTAATTGAGTAAAAGTATCTTTACTTTGCTTAAATCCTACTCAAAGTAAAAGTAAAAGTACTCATCTAAAAATTTACTTGAGCAAAAGTACAAAAGTACTTCATTTAAAATGTAATTTGAGTAAAAGTTACTTTCAGTTATTTAATGCAAAAAAAAGGATGAGTCACGAATCAAATTAATCAACTTGGAGGCGTATTAAAGTACACATCCACACTTGTTCGAGTACATTTTTTTAGATGTTGATGTCTTGAAGGCTGAAAGCTCCGCTCTGCTGGGCAGGCACATTTTACACTGCATTATAATGTTGTTGCTTTTTGTGTGTTTGAACGCGAATAAGTCTTCCAAGTTTGGCCAAGGGTTTTTGTTGTTTTTGTGGCTGGTTTCTGCCCGCATTTAATTTTTTCACCATGAATTTTGTACTCAGTAACTTGAGGGGGTTCAAATGTAGCAAAGTAAAATACTTGGGTCAAAATGCACTCGAGTAAAAGTAAAAATTACATATTTCAAAAACTACTTAGAAAATTACAAATTACTCCTAAAAAGTACTCAATTACAGTAATGTGAGTAAATGTACTTTGTTACTTTCCACCCCTGGTGGTGATACTCTTAATCGGTTGCTTGTCTTACATTTATTTGTAGTATGAGTGTTGAGCATATACTTCAGCAATACGTTCATGTAAATCTATGGTATTTATAATTTATATAGTACATTTCCCTTTTTTTTTGTCAAATGTGGGAGGAGGGGGCACTTCAAGTGTGGTCACCCTGGGGAACAACACTGAGTTAATCCGGGTGTGAGTGTAACAGAGTAAAAAGCACAGCAGTGCCCCTCCATCTCAATAATGGAAAAAGCTAGACACTTCCTATACAGCAAATCACTCCACACTCTGTGCTGTTCAATGGTTTTACCTTATTTAAATTACTGTATAGAGGTCTGGGCCAATACATATAAAAGAACTTTGGAACCAGTATTCCTTCTTCAAAAAAAGAGCTATCAGAATTATGCACAATGCCGGTTATCTAGAACACACCAATCCATTATTCATTAAATCCAAAATAATTTAATAAATTTGATAAAACTCTTTACCCGGACAAATACAGCAAATGTTTCAGGAAAGACAGGGGAGATATGAAAATTAAGGGAACCAATTAATTTTTAAAACTACAAGCAAAAAATGTTGCATTTCAAACAGTGGAGTGAGGTGTAAGGAACTGAAACAATGTCCAACCATCTACAAGTTCAAAAGCAAACACAAAGAAAAGATTTTTGCCAAATACAGGGAAGAGGAGACATGAGGTAGTGATTGTGTGGGGATTCAGCACAATGTACGTATATAAAATGGAATATATAATAATGATTATATTGTTTATGATAAGATGTGTATGTATATGTATATGTATGTATGTATATGTATGTGTGTATGTATGTATGTATGTATATATATATATATATATATATATATATATATATATATATGTTGTATATGTATATTATTTATAAAGCTCAGGTATAATATTTATAATGGTCAAGTATATTTATATTTATAAAGCTGAGGTACAATATTGCATGAAGTGCTGTACTATTTTCATAAGGTAATAACAGGTATAATTTTTTGATAACGTAGCAAAAATTGCTGTTATATTTTTTGCGCATTTTTATTTTCAAGCAAAATTGAAATAGAAACAAGGGGCAGGACCTCAAGTTTTTTACTTCCTCCTACTCCTTTTCGGGCATGAAGGTTTATTTCCCTTTGATTTTGTTTAATGACTGTTTATTTATATTCTTTTTTTGTTGTTTTGTGTAATTGTTTTTATGTATGCTCGAAATAAAGGTTTCAATAACCCAATAATTCAATAATAACCCTCCACGTCACTGACCTCCTCGCTCAGCATTGACTGCAGACTCCACGGAGTCCACACACACCTCCATTAGCAAGCTCTCAGCCATGGTGAAGGACTGGACACAGAAGAGAGAGAGAGCCATCAACACATGCATTATAATGAGCAACAAAGTGAGAGGTCACATTTTTCACCACAACAACTACACCCCAGTTCCCCTTTCTTATCGATTTGACGAACCGTAAACCATCTGGAAGTGATTGAGAGTCGGGTCAGGACATGTTATGGTTTTGTGTGACCAGCAGCTCCTACAACCAGGGACTACAGAAGATCACCGGTTTCCGGGTCGTTTAATGTCATGTACGTGCTCAAGCTGCGGACGCGGTGTCGTTGTTGCGAGCATAGACATGTACACTAGAGAAATACGGCCGCCATCTTGGAGCGGGCATCCTACCCAGACGACAGCACAAGACAGAACAGGATTGAAGATACCAGAGCTGTTCCGCGTATAATCATAGAACCAAGTATTGTTTTAAGATACATAATTCAGCAAAATGTGATTTGAGCATCAGGAACAATTTGTTGATAATTCTGACTGTCTCTGAGTTCAACATGCAAATATTTTCCGTGATAATGCATACTGTTCATATGTACAACAGTATACAAATCAGTCCTCTTTCAGGGCTTTTAGCATATTGCAAATGGTTTATTTTATATATATATATATATATAAATTTCCTGAACGGCATTCCATAGTGTGTATATATATAATATGTACCCCCCCTCACAAAAATAAGAAAAATAGAGAAACATATTTTCTCATCATTTCAAGTAACAAAATAACATATTTCAACCATTTTTCAGACAATAAAATAACATTTGAACCATCTTCCTATTCCTTTTTTGGCACATGTAAATTAAGATAGCAAGGATTAAATTCTTTGTTTTGTTTTCTAAACTTCTCATGGAGTGTTGTTTTTTTTACATGTACAAAAATAAAATAAATCAAATAAAATCAAATATGTTTCTCTATTTTTCTTATTTTTGTGAGGGGGGATATATATTGTTTTTCGGCACTACCTTGTTCTCTATAGCTGATATAACATGAATTACTTATATGTGGGATCAATAAAGTTCTTATTTTTGCCATCTGAGAAAATTAAATATATTATATTTGGTGCCTAACTGTTTCCCAAGTATATTAGTACATTTGTGAATGAATAAATGAGACATAAAACGTACATTTCTTTGTAGAAAGGCGCTTTATGAAAATAAATCAATTTACTTGTATTAGTTTACAGCGCAGTCTTGCCCCATCCAATATGGCGGCGACGTTGACGTACGGCTCAGCGCTCGATGGGGCGTCTACGTATATATGTCTATGTGTGGGGACGGAGATTTAAACAGATGCACCAATGGCCCTGCTCGATATTAGTCTATTAGAAAATGTACAAAATAACAATATAATACACACTATAATATACTTGCATCAGTAGTTGTTATTTTATTGTATTGTTGTTGTTTTTTTATTGTATTCTTTTTTCTACAAATAGAGGTTTGTGACGTCAGGAGGTTAGAGTTGAATGGTGTCCGGCAGCTTTAAGGCTGATTTATGGTTCAGCGTTACACCAACGCAGAGCCTACGGCGTACGGTACGCGTCGCCGCGTAACCTACGCCGTAGGCTCTGCGTCGATTTACCGCGGAACCATAATTCCGGCTTCATTAGGAAACCAACACCGAGCCTGATCCAGTCCGCTGAGCCACCTCGCTGCTGCTGCATGTTCACATGAGCTCCAGTGTTTATTAAGAGACAAAAATGTTACTTTCGTCGTTACGGACGGCTGTTTTTCGCGGTTGCAGATGTGCCGGCAGGGAGTTTCACCAGAGCAGCGTGAGTACAGGAACTACAGCTGCTAACATAGCTGCTTAGATAAGTGGAAAAGGTCACAGGGAAATGTCCAAACCCCCTTTGCAAATCAACACCAGTCTGCTGAGTTTATTACGCGTTAGTGCTGCTTGTATCTGTGTATTTTTGTAACGGGGGTATTTAATGTATGCGCCTCAATCACACACTCGTGTGTCTCGTAACAGAGAACTTACATCACCGACCTCCAGCTCTTATGTCAGAGAGGAAAGCTGAATTATTAAAATTACAACTAATTACATGTCACTGGAAGAGTCCAGGAGGATCCAGGTACCATGCAGACTGTGACTTGTTATCAGGGCTTGGATGAATCATTCATCTGTTAAGTGGCTAAATAGGATTGTTATTGTAAATGCAACGTGCAATTATGTAAATATCGATCTGTTATTCTTTTTATTCTTTTTATATACTAGTATTTTTTATTACTATTTTTATTCTTCTTCTTCTTCTTCTTCTTGTATATACTGTTTATAGTGTTTTTTATTATTATTGTGTGATATTGATGCCTCTACGTGTTTTGCACTATCCCCTTTGCTGCTGTAATCTGGAAATTTCCCCTCTGTGGGACTATTAAAGGATTTCTTATCTTATCTTATCTTAATGTGCTAAAATGATGCTTTAAGATATTGTAGGCATCACACATTTGATTATTACTAACGTGAAGGAAAAATCTGGGCATCGAGCCTTTCAATTGTTGCCTTCAACCAATGTGAATTAAATTGTAAGTTTCCTTCAAAGTTCATAAATTAGTTGACAATTGAAAATATTATGGGATTTTTTTGCAGTAATGTGCTCAGGTGATCTATATAGCTTTTAAATATTTCCCCCCCTAGTAATCGTCCGTTCTTACTGATTATTTAAGGATGCATTTTGGTGAAAATAACCAATAATTAAGTGCTTCTGCATGGCAGATAACGCACATCTATCTATCAATCAATCAATCAATCAATCAATCAGGGCTGGGCGATATGGACCAAAAGTCATATCTCGATATTTTCTAGCTAAATGGCGATACTCGATATATATCTCGATATTTTTTCTGTGCCATAATTGGGGTTTCCCCCAAAGCATTATAGCATAGCATCTCTGTTAGCATCTCTGTTAGCTTCATTTTTTCTGAGGCAAACCCTTAAAAAAACAGTCAGTTTTAATACAAAACCTCGTGCCAAATGTCACACAGGTTCCTTTATTAACAGAGGTCTGCACAATATCAACATGTATAAAACAAATGAAATAAAAATAAACTGCCTGCATATATAGAATAAAAATGCTTCTTGAATAAAATAAAACAAATATCCCTTTCCTGCATAACAATTAAATTAAAATACACTGCAATTAATACAATGTAGACAGTAACAGGCAGACTTTTCCACTGAGGTTGACAGTTGTGCAAATAACAAAACATTTGTGCAAATCTCAAATAAAACATTCAAGTCAATTTGTCACAAAATAAGCTATATCAAAATCATTAAATGTAAAAAAAAAACTAACTTTTGGAATTTTTTTTTTTTTTTTTTTTTTAAATCGATATAAACGATATTGTCTCGTACCATATCGTGTTTGAAAATAAATCGATATATATTAAAATCTCGATATATCGCCCAGCCCTACTATCTATCTATCTATCTATCTATCTATCTATCTATCTATCTATCTATCTATCTATCTATCTATCTATCTATCTATCTATCTATCTATCTATCTATCTATCTATCTATCTATCTATCTATCTATCTATCATCTTTACAACTCGTAGACTTAAAACTCGTAGACTTAAATATTCCAGTAGCTCTGTCCAAACTATAAGAGCAACAAAAACCTGTTACCCCTTTTACACCAAGCTGGTTCCAGGGCTGGTGCCAGAGCCGGTTCGCGGTTGGTTCTAAGTAAGAACCGGTTGAGAACCGTTTGCTTTTACACAAGCTGGTGCTGGCCAGCGGCTGGCCAGAGAGCCACGTCATTACGTTACTGTGTACGTCACCATTTCCCGGTACAACTAGAATACAACATCCCTGACAAAACACTTTTTTAAATATTTACAAATATGGAGCATTGTTCAATCACTTATCAAAACAAATAAAATCCGACTTGGATTATCTGAAATAGAGGACATATTTATAACCTCATTAGGGCTGGGCGATATGGACCAAAAGTCATATCTCGATATTTTCTAGCTAAATGGCGATACTCGATATATATCGATATTTTTTCCGTGACATAATTGGGGTTTCCCCCAAAGCATTATAGCATAGCATCTCTGTTAGCTTCATTTTTTTCTGAGGCAAACCCTTAAAAAAACAGTCATACAAAGCCTCGTGGCAAATGTCACACAGGTACCTTTATTAACAGAGGTCTGCACAATATCAACATGTATAAAACAAATGAAATAAAAATAAACTGCCTGCATATATAGAATTAAAATGCTTCTTGAATAAAATAAAACAAATATCCCTTTCCTGCATAACAATTAAATTAAAATACACTGTAATTAATACAATGTAGACAGTAACAGGCAGACTTTTCCACTGAGGTTGACAGTTGTGCAAATAACAAAACATTTGTGCAAATCTCAAATAAAACATTCAAGTCAATTTGTCACAAAGTAAGCTATATCAAAATCATAAAAAAAAAATTATTATTATTTTTTTTTTAAATCGATATAAACGATATTGTCTCGTACCATATCGCGTTTGAAAATATATCGATATATATTAAAATCTCGATATATCGCCCAGCCCTAAACCTCATACACAATTAAAGGAAAGATCAGTGAGTTTTATATTTTATTTATAAGATATCTCTTCAAAATGTCCAAGATGTAAAAGAATCGATGGAACATTTGTACATATGTTTTGGGAATGTGATCTTTTAAAACGTTTCTGGAAATCAATTCATTCCTTCACACAATCAGTATTAGAAATTAAATTTGAGTTAAGCTCCAATTTGTATTAATTAAATGACACACTGGATCTTCAGTTAGACCGGAAAAAAAGCAGGATATTAATTATGATCACATACTTTCAGTTTTTTTACCATTTTTTTACCATAAAAAGATATTTAAAAAAAAAAAAAGAAAGAAACCACCTAATATTGTTATTTACATGTGTGCTTTTCTTTTCTGGTCTGAATGAAATACGCAAAAGTTCCCTGTGATATTACTAGTAATGAATGTGAGTAGTGTGTATATATATATATTCATAATATACACACACAATACAAATACATGTGTATATATACATACAGTATAAGCAGTTCAATCTTACTAAGAATCTGTCCCAATTCCCATCAGAAATCACCTAAGAAGTAACTTTAAGTAAGACACAGTTTACATTTCTTTCAAGTGAATTTTGAAAAATGTATTACAAGCCAGTTACACTGGCATATTCTATGTATTTAAAGTTTAGGTTTGCACGAATCAAGTAAAAATCATCTAGTTAAATTGTAGGTGCTATTTTAAGTAAAATTTGACATTTTTGGCTAGAACTTTATGATAATTATATATAGGTCAGGGCATTTGGCTTCCCTGCAGTTTAACTGTCAAAGAACTGGTTCTTTCCTCTAGACCAGCAAAGAGTTGGTTCTCCTGTAGCACCAGTTTTGAGAGCCAGGAGCCGGTGCTTAGGCTGTGTAAAACCAAAGAACTGGTGCTAAGTCTGGCTCTAGCCCAGAACCAGCCCTGGAACCAGCTTGGTGTAAAAGGGGTAACATAGATCAGTGGTCTTCAACCGTGGTCCTCGGGACCCCCTGTCCTGCATAGATTAATACTGTGCTTCAATAACTATGTGCTTATTGTTCTTCACATTAAATCATTGCGGTGATCCCCTCTGTCCTTTGTTTCCAACATCAGCGGAGTCCACAGCTACGACAATGGTTTGTGAGGAGAAACCAGAGCACCATCACAGTGGAGTCCGGTGCCCGCTCCATCCCGGCAGCAGCCGCTGTTCCCAACGCTGCCACCAACCGCATAGTTGGCCGCTGGTTGCTTGGATGCAGTGGACTGGTCGTTGGGGCCGTGGTCTTGGGTGGCGTTACAAGGTAGCTGTGGCTTAAGTGTAGTTTGCCTGAGTCTATAATAGGGGTGTAACAATATATCGTGCCACGAAATTTCGCGATACAAAAACGTCACGATACGTGTCGTGGAGGTGACAAAGTGTATTGCGATATTGGGTTATTAATATGAATCTATTGTGTTGACTAGAAAACGCGCATCCAACCGTGCGTGCCGACCGCACCTCGACCTGCGAGATTGCGGTCCCGTTTTGAGCTCTGAACCTTTACTTATGTAAGCCTGGTGTAGAGTTAAGCCTTACCTTATTAAATTAAACCTTTTTCAGGTCGTGAGTAGGATAAACATGCGGGAAACTTCTGCTGAGCTCCAGTGTACTTTAATGTCCGCTCAACAGCGTAGGATTTTAGAACATCAACACAGCACCTAGTGCTGTATCACTCCACACAATCTGACACTACAGATAAACTGACTAGTGTCATTATAGTCCCTAATTTACATCAGAATATAAAGAATATATTTATAAAATAATGAACCCTGAATTACCAAAATAACCTTCTTAACAAAAATAAATCTCCTCTTACACTTATAAGGTGAACATGAATCAATCTTTTTTATGATGTAAAATTGTATGTATTTATTTACTTGTATTTATTTATTTAATTTTAGTTGTTAAATTTCTGGAAAAGAAAAAAATCAAATCAGACATGAGAGAAACTATTCAGTTTGTGGCAAAATATTTTTACTTGTTTGAAACTGAAGATGAATAATGTAAACCTGACATTTACTTCTAGTTCAGTTTGTGGAAAATGGTTGGCCTGACTTTCTCTTTAAAACTTAAACAGTTATAAAGCATTACAAACTGTAGGGCAAACTGCAAACGTACAGTATTGTTTTGTATTTTGTGTCCTTCAAATAAAAGAAAATAATTTTTTCCAGTCATATGTTCCTCATTCAAGGTTTTAAAAAAAATATTACTATAATATTGTATCGTATCGTTATCGTGACCTCAATATCGTGTATCGTACCGTATCGTGAGATTAGTGTATCGTTACACCCCTAGTCTATAATGCTCATTTTTGCAGTGAAATGGCATCAAAGGGGTAATATGTGTCTTCATTTGTTTTAATCAGGCTAACAGAATCTGGGCTTTCCATGGTTGATTGGCATCTGGTCAGAGAGATGAAGCCGCCTCAGACCGACGCAGAGTGGGAGGCCGAGTTTTCCAAGTACCAGCAGTTTCCAGAGTTCAAAATGTACGCCCCTTTTTCTCTCTGTTTACCTCCACTGTACAGACTTTTACAGAGTTCTAAATGTTTTTTTTTTAACTAAGTAATATATTGAGTTTTTTCATTATACTGTTTTTTTCATCTACAATGTATTCTTGAGACTAATTGCATAAATGCACAGTTTTCACTATTGTATAATTGGATACATCTAAGCATATGTGGATTGGATCCGTAATTATAAAAATCTCTGCTTTTATTATTTCTTCCCAGATTAAACCATGGCATGACTCTTCCAGAGTTTAAGTTTATTTTCTACATGGAGTGGGGTCATCGGATGTGGGGCAGATTAGTTGGGCTTGCATATATTCTCCCCACCATGTACTTCTGGAAGAAAGGATACTTCAATCGCTCCATGAAAGGAAGAGTGCTGGGGCTTTGTGGCTTTGTCTTCTTCCAGGTAATGCTCAGTAGAGCTGCTGCCATAGATCGTAGCGAGTAAATCCTTACCTCAGGTATGTCCAGATGGGAACAAATACGTCTACATGCCTGGATGTCGTCTGTGGGGTCCCACAGGGGTCAGTCTTAGGCCCTAAGCTATTTACTCTATATATCAATGACATAATCAAAACATCTGATGTATTAAAACTTATTTTATTTGCTGATGATACAAATATTTTCTGCTCAGGAAACGACTTGAATATACTGGAAAAGGCGATTAACAGAGAAATGACAAAACTAAATACATGGTTTAATATAAATAAATTATCACTAAATCTGGCAAAGACCAAATTCATGTTATTTGGGAGAAATAATGTAAAGAAAAGCATAAACTTGCAAGTTAATGGAAACAATATAGAAAGAGTGAGGGAACATAAGGTTCTGGGTATATTAGTGGATGACCTCTTGACATGGCGACCACATGTAAAAATAATTCAAAATAAGATGGCAAGGAGTGTGTCTATTCTGTGGAAATTGCAGAAATCTCTCAATTTAAACTCGCTTAAGACCATATATTCGGCACTAATAGTCCCACATATGAGGTACTGTGTAGAAAATTGGGGTTTCACTTACAAGGGCATTACAGAACCAATATTTAAATTGCAAAAAAAAGCGCTTCGCATCATTCATTCTGTCCCAGCCAGGGCACATACGAACGAACTGTTCATAAAGACGAAATATCTAAAACTGAGAGAGATACTTCATTTTCAGATGCTACAAACAATTTACAAAGCAACACAGGCGGCATTGCCAGTAAATGTTCAGAAATTGTTCACTCTTAGTCAAGGTCCTCACAGCATGCGCAGCTTGCTGCAGTTTCAACAGAAAAAGATAAGGACAACGATGGGAAGCCATAGTTTGTCAGTAGCTGGTGTGAAAATGTGGAATAGCCTAAACAATGAATTAAAGTTAGCAAGAAATGTAACTGTTTTCAAACATGAGTTAAAGAAGCTGTTATGGAAGCAATATCAAAACTAGGTACAGGAAGGCAATGTCTGGCTATGTGTACAAAACAATGGCAATGTGGGAAATTGAGTGGACTGGACACGTGTACAAACATACATGCTATCTGGACTGTGAAGGATGAAATTAGACAAATTGCTATGTGGTAAACTATGTATCTTACTGAATTCTGTTGTTGATGTGATCATGAATCTTACATAGAACGGGGCGGGACTTTGATAAGCGTCAGCTTCTCCCGTACCCTTTTCGTCATGTGCTGAGTATGCAATGTATAATGTTCTGGAGATGAAATGTGTCTATATAAACATGCCGAAATAAACAAAATAATAATTACGTTTGTTGTGGTAGTAGTCAGGTTTTATTGATGACGAGTTATGTAATTATGCATGTTTTTCTTAGGGTCTTCTGGGGTGGTACATGGTAAAAAGCGGACTGGAGGAGAAGCCTGAGTCACATGACATCCCTCGGGTCAGCCAGTATCGTCTGAGTGCTCACCTCGGCTCTGCCTTGTTGCTGTATTGTGCCAGTCTCTGGACTGGGCTTACTCTGCTGCTTCCAGCACACAAGGTACAGAGACTCGCTGTGGACTTTAGACCAAGTTTTAGGAATGTGAAGTCATACGCTTTTGACTATTGAAATATCAGGCAACGTCACCCCCAAAAATGTTGTTAATGTGTCTGTGTGTGTCATTAAAAGATGACAGAAACCAGAAGTCTCATGCAGCTCAGAAAGTTTGCCAAGGGAACTGGTGGACTTGTCTTCCTCACGGCTCTTTCAGGTACTGTGTGTTTGAATACAGTATAACGATAACAATCAGCCCATGTAATCTGTTCAAAACTAGAAATGTTTTGTCATTTTTGTGCTTACAAATAAATGATTTGCCGATGTTTTTACATTTAATGATGTGACAGCAAACAGGTTCCCAACACGACTAATGCAGCACTGGAGAAATTATTTAAACTGGCACAAAACAACTACTTTTATTAATGGCTAAATGTTAAAGAAAGTGCCGACTGGCGATGTGAATCAGCCACACAGCAGAAATAGAGCAATAAATGGTTTTTGGTCATGTGTAATGAGTTCAGGGGCTCAAGCATCTCTGGAGCTGAAGAAACTAAGATGATATATTTCCAAATGAAATTTAGGGAAAACTCCTCGTTCCTTCTGCAGATTTATGTTGGTCCGTGTACGGCTGTGAAATCTGAATAGAGAACAAATCTGACGGCTGAATATTTATATAAAAACAATTTAATGGATATATGAATGACTAGAAGATAGTTTGATTATTATCTGATTGTTTTAGGATTATATCACAGGGTGCTTGCGCAAGTCTTGAAAGTCTTAATAAGTATGGAATTTTGAAACACTGTTTTCCAAACCTTGAAAAGTCTTGAATTTTGTGTGAAAGTCTTAATAAAGTATGGGGAAAAAATGTATGGTAGAATTTTACAGTATGCTCAAAGGCATTGTGAAATGAGAAATAGAAAGGTAGGCTATAAAACTTATAGTTTATATAGTTTTTTATAGTTGTGATACAGCTTGTTCAGAAGTTAAAATGAGATAACATAAAGATAAGATCAGTCATGTCAAGGACAGAAAAAATAAGATGCGAGTGAAGAGACTGAATTCTACATACATTCATCCATCCATTCATGTGTTTTTATAGATAGTCTTTGTGACACTTGTTTGATCTGAAATTCATGTACTGATTTTCATGTTTTGAAACGTTTTCATCAGTAAAAACATAATTTACTGTGAATAATGCATTCGTTCATTGAATACTAGCCTATAAAAAATTCTAACAAACATTTCTAATAAACACAATTGGTACAATCTCAACCAATGAAGTAGGCAGTAGGCACACAAGTATACAAGTACGTAAAGTTAAGGGCTTGGGAAAAAAAATATCAGTTTTAAAAAAGTCTGGGAAAAGTCTGGAATTTTAATTTGGAAAAAGAGCAAGCACCCTGTATCAATACGGTTGTTGTTGTTATTTATTATTAAACCCAAAGCTATCTGTAACTACATGTTGATATGTGTACACAGGTGCTTTTGTTGCTGGTTTGGATGCTGGTCTCGTTTATAACTCCTTCCCAAAGATGGCAGATAAATGGATTCCTGATGACCTGCTGGCCTTCTCTCCCACCCTCAAGAACTTCTTTGAAAATCCCACCACTGTACAATTTGACCACAGAGTTCTGGTACGCTGTTGTGTCTGAACTAGGGCTGGGCGATATGGACCAAAAGTCATATCTCGATATTTTCTAGCTAAATGGCGATACTCGATATATATCTCGATATTTTTTCTGTGCCTTAATTGGGGTTTCCCCCAAAGCATTATAGCATAGCATCTCTGTTAGCATCTCTGTTAGCATCTCTGTTAGCTTCATTTTTTTCTGAGGCAAACCCTTAAAAAAACAGTCAGTTTTAATACAAAGCCTCGTGCCAAATGTCACACAGGTTCCTTTATTAACAGAGGTCTGCACAATATCAACATGTATAAAACAAATGAAATAAAAATAAACTGCCTGCATATATAGAATAAAAATGCTTCTTGATAAAGTATAAAATAATAAAATAAAACAAATATCCCTTTCCTGCATAACAATTAAATTTAAATACACTGCAATTAATACAATGTAGACAGTAACAGGCAGACTTTTCCACTGAGGTTGACAGTTGTGCAAATCTCAAATAAAACATTCAAGTCAATTTGTCACAAAATAAGCTATATCAAAATCATTAAAAAAAAAAAAAAAAGAATTTTTTTTTTTTTTAGAAATCGATATAAACGATATTGTCTCGTACCATATCGCGTTTGAAAATATATATATATATATATATATATATATATATATATTAAATATTAAAATATATTAAAATCTCGATATATCGCCCAGCCCTAGTCTGAACCATCAACATTTTAATATTTAATAATAATTCAAATAAAAAGTGCTTTTGTCACCTTCACCCCTGTACAGCCTCACTCAGTAATAAGATATATTTCTTTTCTTTAGGCGATCGGTTCTTTGTCAGCGATTACAGGCCTTTATCTGTTCTCAAGGAGGATGCTACTGCCCAGGAGGGCCAAGATTGCAATCAGCCTTCTTGCAGCAATGGCCTATACCCAGGTAGGCTGTCATACTGACATTAAAAATGTGTGCATACATGGGTGCAAGACCTTTCAATGTAGATGAGCTTCTGAAAACAATGGAAGGGGAACTAAACACACTGAAGAGCTGGTTTGATGTAAACAAATTATCTTTAAATTTAAGTAAAACCAAATGTATGATATTTGGAAATCAACAAATCAAAACTGAAGTCTCATTAAGGATTGATGGTGTGAAGATTCAAAGAGTCTTTGAATATAAGTTTCTTGGAGTATTAATCGACCATAAATTAAACTGGAAATCCCACATTAATCATGTCAAAAAGAAAATGTCCAAAACAATCGCAATAGTTTATAGATCCAAAGAACTTTTAAATAAAAAATCACATTACCTGCTATATTGTTCCCTTATAGTCCCATACATGACATATTGTGTGGAAGTGTGGGGAAACACCTATAAAACCAATCTCATGCCCATATTTTTACTGCAAAAGAGAATAGTACGTATAATTATGGGAGCAGAGTACCTGGCGCCAACCAATGCTTTTTTTATTAATTTAAATACATTAAAATTCTGGGATCTAGTTAACCTTCAAACCTTATTGATCATATATAAAGCACATCATAATCTCCTCCCAAGATGTTCTCAGAGGCCGTTCCAAATCCACAAGAGTAAATATGAACTAAGGAACACAGGTATGTTTAAGAAGGCATGGGGAAGAACCAAAAGAAAAGAAAACTGTGTTTCCGTGAAAGGTGTCAAATTGTGGAATTGCTGCGATAAGGATTTAAGAATGTGTACCTCAATTTATGTTTTCAAAAAAAATTTTAAATATAAAATGATAAACAGTTATAAAGAATTTTTTTAATTATGTTGGTATAGCTTATTATAGATTAACATGAAAATAGCACCACTATATACCCCTTTTTGCATTATTGGTTTTACTATTTTTATATAATATAATGCAATGACAGTTTCTCTTTGTTTTCTTTTTATATATTTCTTTTCTTATTTGTGTATTATCATCCACCGAATGATATACACTGCACAGGATAGGCTAGAATAAGCCCTTGGCTTCAGCCTACTCCTTTTTCGGACATTTCTATTTACCTTTTATTTTATTTGTGAAACTAACATGTAAATGTTTCAATGTATTCTGTCCGAAATAAACCATTCATTCATTCATTCATTCATTCATTCATTCATTCATTCATTCATTCATTCATTCATTCATTCATTCATTCATTCATTCATTCATTCATTCATTCATTCATTCATTCATTCATGAGCTTTGTTTTTTGTGCTCCTTAGGTTGCCCTTGGCATCAGCACCCTGCTACTGTACGTCCCCACTCCACTGGCAGCAACTCACCAGTCCGGTTCTGTGGCTCTTCTGTCACTTGCCATTTGGGTTCTGGCCGAGCTTCGCAAAATGCCTAAATAAATGCCTTCTTCACTACGGATGATCCAATCCCATGCAGCTACATAGAAAACCTGTAAAAGATAGCATTGCCATTAAATACGAAATTCAGAGAAAACCGTGACGTTCTGCATTTAAAACTGAGCAATGAATGAAGCTTTTGCATTTTGCATTTCTCCACGAAGGTTACAGTACAATATAGCACACTTTTGATGAAGCATATATGTCATTTAATTAGTGCTGGGCGGTATACGGGTTCATACCGAATACCGGTGTTTATTCTTCTTATGATATGAATTTTTCATATACCGTAATACCGGTGAGTTTGTACAGTAGCTACACAACGTTGGGAACGCTGCGCGGCTGGACACTGTTTGTGAGGGGACTGTTTAGCAGCAGTGATGCACCGATTGTTCGGTAACCGAAATTGTTCGGCCGAAAATGGCAAAAAAAACACTTTCGGTGTTCGGTGGAATAAGTGGGAAAAAAAACTAACAATTAATAACGGCGTTGTAAAATAAGGAAATAGACTGGCAGCTCCGTAACTGTTGCACCACAAACATAAATCGTTGGCCAACCAAAAAGTAACCACATAAGAATTTTACCTAACATTCACCAGGAGGTGGAACCAAAACAACATAATGCTGGGAAATTAAAAAATGTTCAGTTTTTTTATGTTCAATAAATATTTTCTACCTTGAAATTTTGTAAAAGATTTTTTTCTTTGAAAAGCATGCCTAAATAAAGTTTATTTGATTTATGCATCCTCCTCATGACAGTAAAATAGGCCATTCTAAGCCAATTTACTGCAGCAATTCCTTTCCAAATCATTAGAAAATGTGGTTAACACCCAGTTGTGCATGAAAAAAAAAAAAATACCGTGATATACCGTGAAACCGATATAATTTTGAAAAATACTGTGATATAAATTTTTGGTCATACCGCCCAGCACTACATTTAATGCTGAATCATGGGGGAACCTTGGACGTCTGCTGCTAAGCATGCCGAGTTGTGATCTACCCAACTAGAAGGTCAACAGTTTAATTCCCAGCACCTGCAAGTGTTGACATTGCCCTGGACAGATATACTCATGGGTACGTACAGGTAGAGCAAAAAGTGTTGTATGTTATAACAAACAGCTGTATAAATTGGTGAATACACACATACTTTTGGAAAACCTAAGCAAGGTTAAAAGATGCTGCATTAGGTGCAGAAAATGTACCAGTCACGCCATCATCAGGTTTGTCAGAACAGAAATGAAAGCATGGTAAAACAGGTTTCTATCCAGCTTTAGTCTACACAAAGTTTCTTGTATCTGATTAAAGTTGAAAAAACTTTTGGCTCCTGGGGTTATATGTATAATAATGTACATTATAAGGTAATAAACCATCTCTTGTTGGCATTGTGATGATAAATTATTATGTAAAATAGTAAGATGCAGAACATCTGGAATGTGTTTCCTTAATCTTGTAAAGAAACTATGATATACTGCATTCTCATTGCTTGTTTTTTCTTATCAATCTGAACAATACCCTACAGTTACACTGTAAAATTGTTTTATACTGTTTTTTTTAATTTATTAAAAAGGACAAATCTTATTTGAAAAAATTCTGAACCTTTGTTCTGAATTATTTGTGCCTAACTGGGAAGTGCACAATCATGATGCACCAGTGCAGGTTTAGACACACCTGCACATTTTTAATAAGTGGGTGGATCTAAAGTTTCGACTCGTTGGTCCATGTGGGAGTTTCTTTTAGACCTGTGGAGCAGGATGTTTCTGGCCAGCCATCAATTCACTTTATAAAGATTGTCTTTTGTGAAATGGGTCTGGTACTGCCAGAGCCGGATTAAATAAATGGACTACACTAGGCAGACTGTGATTTTTGGGCCCCCCTCCATCGATGTTATTTATGAAACCTTAAACTTACCAAAGTTACTAATGAAACTTAATTCACATTTTACATAGCAAAGTCATAGTCAAGTTGGTTCTTTGTATTCCAAAATAAGTCAGGTGTTGTATATTAAACTACCTATCGGACTATTTTTAGATTTTTATTATTTATACGTTATTACAATGCTCTATTAAATGCTATTAAATTATCCTTATCTTATCGATTGTGAGCATTTTGCAGAAAATCTTAATTAAATATGTTGATTAAATTGAATAGTTATTTTTGGGTTTTTCGGGTCGGATCGGGTGTCTATATGCGCAATTTTGACTCTCCAATTAATGTTATGTAATGGAACGTGACTGTTGATATTTATAAGGGAAAAAAAGAAAAAAAAAATTGGGGGAAAAAAAAAACGGCCCATAGCGCGAGGCCCCGTGCGGTCGCACGGTTCGCACATCCCTTGCGGCGGCCCTGTGCGTATGTATGCATATATATATATATATATATGTATGTATACTAAATATAGTAATAATGCACATATATATATGCCATAGGTTTTTACCGGGATGTTATCAACCATTAATATGTGTGCAGACAAAAAAATATATATATATTTTTTTGTCCCTCTGTCTGGGCCCCCCCTGTCAATCGGGCCCTAGGCACATGCCTAGTTTGCCTTTGCGTTAATCCGGCTCTGGGTACTGCTCCCATTAGCAGCCATTTTCATGGAGACAAGCTCAAGAGCCAGTAGTCAAATTACATTATGGCTGTATTATTGCTAATAATGCATTGGATCAAGAGGTTTTTACTGAAAAACCAATCTTTCACCAGCGTTCCTACTCCACTGCACACTAATTAAAAACAAAAAAAAAAAAAAAAAAAAAAAATATATATATATATATATATATATATTAGTAGCAACCCTGGGAACCTTTTCAAGAGAATATTGAACTTTATCCAGTTCAAGTTAAAAAGCATCTGAAAAACAGGAACAGGAAAAGCAGGACTATAATGTTGAGCAAAGGAACTTCTGCCTAACAGAGGAAGTTTTCCTGATTGGTTGGAGCTGTCCTTTGTGGAGTTTGAATGCTCTTCCCGTGCATGCATACTTTTCTCCAGGTATTTAAGCTTCTTTGATCATAGGAGGGAGTGAGCAGGGGTCAATTGCTTCATTTGTAACCCCTCCACTCAGGTGTTGACACCCGGATAGGCTTCAGCCCGCCATGAACCTCAACAGCTTTGATACTGATGGATGAAACTTCAGAAACATGGCATATTGTCCACCTGATATTTTATTACACTGAAATAATTACTGATAACAATTGTTTACATTCTTAAAAATTAATTCATACTCCAGTCCAATTTGCATAGTAACTGTGATTTTATTGTCTCTGTACAAAATATACACATTTTGAATATGTAATGCAACCAGCTGAGGATAGCTAACTAGACAGTCAGTACAACAGGTTAGTAGGTTTTCATTGTTCTAGACACAGTACATGCGGGTATAGACAGGTTTTATTTGTGGTAAGAAATGAAACAAACAAACAAAAAACACCAGGAACAATCAGAGCTGATCCTGAAATAAATAAATAAATAAATACAAATGTTGAAAATGCAGAACAGAATAATTAGAAATTACTGGGTTGGAAGTGCATATCTTTAAAGAACCCCAATGCACCCCAAGACTGTGCTCTGAGAGAAAAGACATTTTGGATGAGTGAAAAGATACTGTGGAAGGAAATATTATTGCTATTCTATGTTGGTCTCTGAACTGAATTTAATTCAAGTTTGAGCGCCTGTGGTGCATCATCCTAAATTTGTGAGAAATTCTGGGCTGAAAAGTGACAAATGAATTATGTGGTTACAGTTTTTCTTTTCCCCAAAATAAATGGTCAACAGATCTTAATATGCAGGTTTACAACCTGGAATTGCACTTCTGTTTGGACAGTGTGCAGGCCAACCACGTAGCCAGTACCGTATTGTCCCGAATATAAGACGGTGTTTTTTGCATTGAAATCAGACTGAAAAAGTGGGGGTCGTCTTACATTCGGGGTCTAGACGTTATACCCATTTACACCACTAGATGGCGCCAGATATCTTTAAAGCGGATGCTGAACTAAACTCCCCAGGCCAAAGGAACTCCTGTCACCAAGAATAAAAATAAAAATATCAGTAGCATGAATAAGAAAAATAAAAAATAGTGGTAAGAAAGAAAAGAGAATAAAATAACAGAAGAGATAACAGAAAATGGAGAAACGTAGCAACAATCTGGAGAAAAGTGGGTGGAAGAAGTTATGATGCAAACTTCAAGATCATGATTTGAATGAGGCAAAATAACAGGCTTTTTCTCTCCAATATATTGTTATAATCATTTGTTTAAAATGTACTGTAATTATTTCTGTATAAAAATTTAATTTTGTGTTTAAAAAGTCTTTTTTCAAATTTGAGTCTTGAAAAAGGGGGTCGTCTTATAATCAGGGTCGTCTTATATTCGGGCCAATACGGTACTTTATCTCTGATTGCTCATTGTCCAGTTAACCACACGATATCTCCTACTATTGTCACCCACTGGTGGGCTACAGTAAATGTCTTAGCTTAGTCTTTTGTACCTCTTTAATCAGTATTTTCTCTTTGGTGTCACAGAGAGAGGGAGATTAAGAGGTGAGAAAAGTGGGGAAGGCAGAGGGTATAGAAAAAGAAAGAAAATATATGTCTCACACTAACAATACATGCAAACATATGCCTCTTTGAGATCGAAATAGCCTTATTAACGCAACTAGGGTTTTGAGATTTCTTTAAGTTGAAGTGGCAGAACCTGCTACAACCACATGACATTTCAGATTACAAGTATTTCACAAATACAGATGGCAATCTATTCAATTCCCCTCGAATGCATTTGGATAAACCAGTACAAGATGGTAGAAATATGCTTGCATGGCCAAAAGCTCATGAACTATGCGGCAATCCCCACGTTATACTGGCTAATATCACACCAATGGGAAGGCTATAAATAGTACAACAGTCAACAGACAACTACTGCTAGGACTGTAACAGTTTGGAAGGCCAGGAGTTATTCTACCAGAATCCCATGAATCAAGGCGGGTGTTATCCCACTAGATCAGGGGTCGGCAACCCAAAATGTTTTAGATCCATATTGGACCAAAAACACAAAAAACAAATATGTCTGGAGCCGCAAAAAATGAAAAGTCTTGTATCAGCCTTAGAATGAAGAAACACATGCTGCATGTAGCTATATTAGTTAGAACTGGGGGAAGATTTTTTTTTCATTATACACTTTGAGAAAAAAGTGGAAATGTGGAGAAAAATGTCCAAATGTTGAGAAAAAAGTCGAAATGTCGAGATTATTGTTGAAGTAAAATCTTGATAAAAAAGTCGAAATGTTGAGAAAAAAGTCTAAATATCAAGATTTATGTTGAAGTAAAATCTTGATAAAAAAGTGGAAATGTCGAGAAAAAAGTTAAAATGTTGAGAAAAAAGTCGAAATGTTGAGAAAAAATTCAAAATTTCGAGAAAAAAGTCAAAACTTCAAGGAAAAAGTTGAAATGTCAAGATTAAAAAGGAAAGGAAAAAGGAACAAAAGAAGAAAAAAGGAAAAAAAGAAGAAAAAAGGAAAAAAAGAAGAAAAAAAGGAAAAAAAGAAGAAAAAAGAAAAAAAGAGAAAAAAAAGGAAAAACATTTTTTTTTAAAAGCTCCAGGGAGCCACTAGGGCGGCGCTAAAGAGCCGCAGGTTGCCGACCCCTGCACTAGATCTTAGTAAGGTAAGATAGACGGTATCTCTTTCTGTTGCACATGCACACACACACATACACAAAGGGTGAGGCACCTGTGAATGACTAGGAACAGCGACAGACGAGCAGACTTTGGAGTATCTCTTTAAATACATAATTAGATATTAGTGACATCATCATGCGATACTGAAATCAGTTTCTCATGGAAAACAATGCTTTTGAACCTCCAACAATGGAAAAAGGATCGCTTGGATCTCCAATTTGTTGATCTCCCCCCTCAGCTTCACTCTCTCTTGCATCTTCCCCTCAGGAAGTGTATTTTTCCTCTCTTGTCCACCAGGTGGCGATAGACGCTGTTCCATCTTTGTGGCCGGCTCCAGGGAGGTGTTGCCACACGTGCAGAGGCAGGATAAGAATCACAAATCCAATCAGGGAAAAGAGAGAATTTGATCTTAGATCAGGGTTTAAGGGCAAATTCTTCCGTCCGCATTCAAGACTAAAAAAAACGGTGATAGTTCTTCCATCAGTAACAGCAATAAATAAAAGTTCAGATAAAACAGGTGGGGGTGGTGTAATAAATATGCCAGCAGCTGTAAACCCACTGCAGGCTTTCTCTCTGCCTCAAGGATAAAACTAAGGTTCTGCAATGATGAGGACGGGAGATGTGGAAACTCCTTTGTTGCTTGGAGAAATGCCACAGGTGGTCCAGGGGAAGGGAGAGGGCCTCTCTGTGCCCTCACGACTCACACCTCTCAACGGCGACACAAGCACGAGCTGGCAACTCATTCAGCCTCAAACACAGACATACACACAGATTCATACGTTCTCTCCAACGCTTCAACTCTGTCACACACCCGTCCCTCCCTGGAGCCAGTATCCTTGCTGGTCCAGATTCTTAGATGACGTTGTCAAACAGCTGCATCGACTGCATGATGCTCTCATCCTGGACAGAGACAAAATGTTTTAGTAAGGGTGCAATGTCACTTTTGCTCAGAGGTGGAAAAAGTACTGAAAAATTGTAATTGAGTAAAAGTATCTTTACTTTGCCTAAATTCTACTCAAAGTAAAAGTAAAAGTACTCATCTAAAAATGTACTCGAGTAAAAGTACAAAGGTACTTAATTTAAAATGTAATTTGAGTAAAAGTTACTTCTAGTTATTTAATGCAAAAAAAGGACGAGTAACGAATCAAATCCAGCACAAATTGTTTTAATCAATGATGCTCTGGGGCCTCCCATCATGCCCCGGGACAATGACGCGAATATTAATATAATATGTATTAATATAATATATTAATTAATGTATATTATTACATGTATAGTATTACATATATTATTAATGTATTAATATAATATAATTATATAATATATATTAATATAAACATCCGTGGAATGCACGGACACGGCTGTGACGTCAGCCGTGACGTCACGTCCAGAAAGAGACTTTTCTTTGACTTTTCTGGCCGTTTAAAAAACATTTTTGACGGATATAAAGTCCATGACTTAAAACTATAGAATACAAAGCTTAGTAATTGCCGGTGATTACAGCTGGAGGTTCCTGTGAACAGTTTTAGAGGCTTCTCTTATTGCAGTCTATGGGAAAAAAGCTTTCTGGGCCCCATGGGATTTTTTGTTGCAGTACCGCGGCTGGACACTGGAAAAAATCGGCATGCCTGCACCGTAAATTTTGTACTCAGTAACGTGAGGGGGTTCAAATGTAGCAAAGTAAAATACTTGGGTCAAAATGTACTCGAGTAAAAGTAAAAATTACATATATTTCAAAAACTACTTAGAAAATTACAAATTACTCATAAAAAGTACTCAATTACAGTAACGTGAGTAAATGTAATTTGTTACTTTCCACCCCTGCTTTTGCTCATGTGAAAACTTATGGTTTGGTATTTGTGCTCAAATCCTGAGCGAGCAACAGAAACATTTATTTTACAAAGCATACTTCATATTTTGGGAAGATTATCTTTTTCAAACATAAATAATACCTAAATCTGAGCTAAACAATGTATTATGTAGTGAAAACAAGTGGTCATTTGCTCTATTAAAACTCCTCATACTCAAATCTGTTTGCATTGTTATTATTCATCACATATCAGTATGAGTTTGCCAAAAAAAAAAAACAAGAAAAAACCCCCACCAGTAATCATCTTATTTTCTGGAAAAAAGAGTGATGATTAGAGTCCTGCAGAAATCTGCATGTTTCTTTAGCCCATATTTAGTTTCAGCTTTGTAGCTTTGATTCAAGGTGAGTGTGGTTGCCTAAACTTGTCCAAGTGTTCACCAGATGTGGTCCACTTCTTTACTTTCTTTGGGGCCTTTGAGCAACACCTGGCCCTCACAACATTTACCTCATCCCATATCAAAAGTTGAGCCACAGTTGGCTTTTAGGACATATGCCAAAAACCAAGTTTGGCTCAATTCACAAGCTCCTGCACACATCTGGGCTCATAGCATTTACCAGTGCCGTAACTGAGACACCAATGCCTAACATAACCCCAGATAAAAGCAAGGCAAAGCCTAAAATTGTTCTGTGGCAAAGTTGGGTTGAAACAACACTGGACGATGCTAAACATAACAATGCTATTAGTTTGAGCCTAATGCGGGGAAATGATTATTTTCATGATGTTTTTGCATACGTGGAACTCAGTTCCTAAATTCTTTATCCTTGATTTGATTTGATCTTTATTCATCTTGAACAAAACAATAAAATAAAACACCATGCATCAACAACAATAATAAAAAACAACCAGTTTTGTTCAAGAAGGGACAGGAAGAAGCAAATGCTTATCTAGTCCGGCCCCTTCTTGCAATATAAGAGTATCCTATATATAAAAGAATAAAAATAGCAATAACAATAATAATACTAATAACAACAATAATACGTATATACAGTATATACCCTTCTTGACATATAAAAGTATATCAATATAAAAGTAATTAAAAGACATGTGAGTCAATAATAAAAGTAGCTAAAAAGAAAGAAAAGCATCATGCACAGAAGAAAAAAAGACAATGAAATAAAATAAAATAAAAAATAAATAAAATAAAAAATAAAATAAAAATCCTTGTTTTTTAAGTTCATAACGTCACACATACACAAAAAAGCATGAAATAAAAATACAGTATATTGATAAGTTTGGGGGGGAACTGTTGAAAACAGTTGAGTGTTAAATCTAGATTTAAGACTGGTGACTCCTTATAGCGTAACAACTGTAGTCTGATGTTTGATCCTTTACTGATACCATGAACAGATTTCCTTCCATAGATCTAAAATATCTCACATGTGTAGAATGTTGAGACAAGTTGAAGAGTTAGTTTTCCTAGGGTTAGGATTTAGTTTTTTCTGTATTTTATTTAAACAAGCAACATGTCATCCTCATAGCTATGGTAGGTTATCTTATGTATGAATCCAATACAGCGCAATACTGATTCAGGGCATTATCCTGGGAACACTGGAACAGCACAGGTCAGTGATGTTTTTCTTGAAGTATAGCTCACAGTGTTAACAAGAAACTCCTGAGCCATTTGAGTTATGAACTGTTCCTCAGAAACCAACACTGGTGTCTGACCTGTGTGGTTTTATGTTATGATCAGCCATGTCAAAGGCTGAACTGGGATCCAGTAAGACCAGGTCTTCGTTTTTAAATGTATTTGATTTAATGCATTAACAAGTGCAGTCTCAGTGTGGCCAATTCAGTAACCAGAGTGAAAATAATGAAAATAATCACTCTAGAAAACAAAAGAAAATAAAAGTTGTCTTTCTGATTGAAAACTACACTATGTTTTCTACTATTTTCATTGACTGGCAGACTGGCTATGTGCTGATAATTGTTCAGTGTCGAGGCATCCAGATTATTCTTCTGCAGCAGGGGGGCTGCTGTTTTGAAGGAGTTAGAAAATGTGCCAGACAGTAATGATGCTTTTACAATGTCAAGAGCATCTGTAGCTATTACTTCAAAAACAGAGCGTCAAAGCAGCACAAGAGAGAGCTGAGGCTCTGAAGGGTTTTTTTCCCAAGTATTTCAGTGTCAATCAAACTAAAATCCGACATCAAGTTAAAAAGGCTTCTTTCTAATACAGGCTGGTCTAAATGTTGTGTCTTTTTCAAGTTTAAGGAATATGTTTAGCCTACTTTTTTAATTTTATCTGACAGATCAGGCATCAGTTCACAAGGTTGGTTGGTTATTTTGCAAACTGCTGCAAATAGCACATGGTTATTGTTTATATTTCTATGATCGTATCTTATAATATAACTACATTGCTTTATGAATTTAAGCATTATACAGTTTATGTTAATAGACTTGGTAATGAATCATGACTTTGTGTTTGTGCCATCGTCTTTCAGTCTTCTGACACTTTATTTTAAAAGTTTAACAGATTAATTTTGTTTCTGTGGTGCAACCTGTTTTCTGATGGCTGTCTGGACGTCTACTTTTATAATAAAAAATCAGATAAAGCTAAAGCATTGACCGTTATTGATACATTGAGGCCTCTTTGTGATCACAAAGGGTCAGAGTAAGATCATGATTGTCATCATGTAATATAGTTCTTTAGCAAAACCCTTTTTTTTTCATATAATCTACAACCAGCAAAGCAGAGATCGAGCAGAGTAGCCAAGCATGAAGCAAGACCAGTAGGGAAACATTGTACAGTAGTTTACCTAACTGGAATACTGAGGTAATTGTACCACTAAGCATAAAAAGTGAAGAAACAGAAAGTCGGCTCTGTTTAAGAATCTACCTAATTAACTTTGTATGTGGCAGTAAAAATCCTTCTACAAGAGAGTCAGATCAAATATTTCTCCTGAGATTCAATCTTTATGCTACGCTAAGCTCATTGCCTCCTGATTCCTGCTGCATTCTTAATGTGGTAAGAATACAAATAAGCATACTCTGCAAAAAATATGGAGATGTTTCTTTAGGACCCGATAGGCTGTAAATACTGAAAAACAGTACCTTTTTACAGGACTCAATGAACTCTTCGATGGTGACCACCCCATCTTTATTCTGGTCCATTTTCTGAAAGAAAACAGCAACTGAATGACTCACTAAAGAACTGTTTGTGGGGTTTTAAACAATTTTACAGTGAGATGTAACAAGAAAGTAAAGACTTGTGAGCTGAACCTGGAAGAAGCTCTCCACGTGTTCTCTTGGAGCATCGTCCTGCATAGTGGGGTATGTGTACTTTCCCATCATGTCATAGATAGACCTCATGATGTCCAACATCTCCTTCAGATGGGAAGACAAATGGGAGAAAACAGCAGTTTTCAAGATGTAGACAAAAATAAAAAAGTTACAAACTAGTGTGGCAGAAATTGGAGCTGATTTCTAAAAAGATGACAAAAGATGATGTGTGAGAATCAACCTCCGTGTTATGACTTGTCACAACGAGATCCGGTGTTCTGCCAATTTTTGCTGCTTTGCCAAAAATGCTCCCTAATGGTTTTCTACCTTTGTACAGATACAATTTTACTGTGTTTTACTCCCTAAACCACTTATTTTCCCACCCCAAGTGGTCCTTGTCGCTTGCCAGGCCGTCATTGTCAATAATAATGTTCTTAATGACCTGCCTGGTTAAATAAAGGCCAATGACTGAAGGAATATCAAATAAAGCGATAGAATTGTTGTTTTTTTCTCTTTATCGTACAATGTTCACAAAGTGTAATGCATTCATGTCATGGGTAAGTGTTAGGGTTGCAAAATTTCGGGAATTTTCAAAGTTGGAAACTTTCCATGGGAATTAACGGGAATATATGGGAATTAACGGGAATATATGGGAATTAACGGGAATTAACGGGAATAAATAAGAAATTTACAGAATTGAAGGTTGGCCCTTAACAGGGAACTTAAATATAGTTGGGGGAAATATATTGTAGCATAGTCTTGGCTAAAACAACCAGATTTAATGCAAGTACACTCCTCAATCACATGCACACAGCACATTGCTTACTGCAGGGCTATTGAGGCCACACCCCCTACAGGCACTGTGCATTCCTCCATCACATGCACAGGTGATTTCTTGAAGCCTGGAGGCCACACATTTGAGCTCAAAGCACAAGACTATTGAAGCCACACATTTGAGCTCAACATTCATGTTTTTGTTGTTCATTAAAATAATTGTTCATACAAGAATAAAAACTAAAGTTCTACTCAAATAAATCTGTTGAAATGTCATGTTTTTGTATTATCTTGCATGGATATCTGCTTATGACAAAATAAATATTTACATTTATGTTTGGATATGATACAGTTTGTTTAAATTACCCCCAATTTCCAGTTAATTCCCATAAATTCCCATAAATTCCCATAAATTTCCAATAAATTCCCATAATTCCCATAATTCCCATGGAAAGTTTCCAATTTGGAATATTTCCAAAATTCCCCAGCTTAACTTCCCATGGAAAGTTTCCGGAAAGTTTCCGGAAATTTACCGGAAATTTTCCACCCCTTTGCAACCCTAGTAAGTGTATTTTGAAGGATGAAACACTCTAAAACTAAAACTACTCTAAAAACATCCCATATTATCCATTTTACATCGTGCAAGAAATGATGCAAACATTGAAAATGGACTGTGCGCATGCGCAGAACCACAAAGTAGCATTTCTCGGCAGGTATCAGAAATTGGCAGAACACCGCCCCATTCTGAACCATTACAGGAATTAAATTCAGCATTAACTCCTGTAATGTTTGCATGTCGTTATACTTCTTCCCACCCCTTTTCGGACATGCAAGTGAAATTACTGTGCTGTTTTTTTGTTTTATTTTGTTTTGTTTTGTAAAATTGTCTTGATCGGCCATTTTGTATTATTATTTCTGTTTTACTTGTTCATATTTACGTTATATATCATTTGCATGTTCGGAATAAATCACTAACTAACTAACTAACATGCTGGCGTTACCTCTTTGGTGATGCAGCCGTCCTTGTTCAGGTCGTACAGGTTGAACGCCCAGTTTAGCCGGTCATTAATGGTCCCTCTCAGGATGATAGACAAGCCAAATACAAAGTCCTGAGATTAAAAAAGAAAGACAAACAAAACACTATTGAAAGCTGAAACGCTGATCCAGTAAACAAAGTCAAATGTTTACAGCTTTTTCTCTGTGGGCACGTCGCGTATAAGAAGAAATACATGTTCGTGTGAATGCAGGTGTTGCAGCAGACTTCAGAAGGGCACATATTTGATTTCATCTCTTCAAAAGAAGCTGATGTAGGGACAAGAGCTCACCTCAAAACTAACCGAGCCATTCTTGTTTGTGTCGAAGGCTTCAAAAAGGAAATGTGCGTACATACTTGAATCTGCAAAGGTAGAGACTTGGAGTAAACCACGAGGCCTCAAACATGACGTCTTTGAACAGCTAGGATTAGCAGGGATCTAAATATAGACTAGATATAAAAATAATTTCAAATACAACTGGAGGCAAGTGGTTAACATTTTATCAAGCTAAATATCAAAAATGAAAAATGGCTTTGCCTCTCTGCAGTGCACATACTTTGGTGCTGCAGAGATGATTAAAATGAGTTAATTACAGCACATTCTTTCAACTGTGATGATAAAACAAGATCTAAACCTTCATCGTCAGCATGCTGTTTACACGTTTCTTGACATTTATTGATTGATAGGGGATGGGGAGTATTGATACTGGACACCTTGGGGTTTAGGAAAGCTCACCTCCCTGAGGGAAGAACTGGGAGTAGATGTTTTGAAAGTTCTCCTCGTTTACCACTCCACTTGGACACTCCTAGAAGAAAATCAAGAAAGCTTGTTACTTCCTATGGAGAATATGGAGATGACAACGCAGAACGTCTCACCAAAACAATTACAATGTAACGATAATCAGTTGTATTGATTTTATTTGTCTTCTCATTGTTTTCTAGTCAGACGTACATTTTTGAAGCCTCTGTAGAGGACCTGCAGCTCCTTCTTGGTGAACTTAGTCTGCTCCTGCAGCTTATCCATGCTTTCAGGCCGATGGCACACGGTGGATAACTCAAAATCATCTTCCACGCTGTCTGCGGGGGACAGAAAAGGGTTACTTAGCAGCAACCATTACGGCACCTTCCTAAAACTCTGAGTAACAACGACTCCACTGAGTTATTTGACCATATTAACCAAACAAATACTAAGACAGTCAAATACAACTTTTGGAGTGTTGGGAAGTTTGCCGACCCTCGGGAATTTCCTGTTTTTGTACAATATGAAATACTTTTAGATTACGTACGTGAACCTCTGGCAAAAATCTGACGTACTGTGTGGAGATTTGGGGAAATACTTTTAAAACCAATCTTCACCCCATTTATGTAATGCAAAAAAAAGCAATAAGAATCGTAAATAATGTAGGATTTTATCATCACACAAATGTTTTGTTCTGGAAATTAAACGCACTAAAATTGACTGACCTAGTTGAATTTAAAACGGCACAGATAATATACAAAGCAAAGAATAATTCACTCCCCTGCAACATACAAAAACTGTTTAAGGATAGAGATGAATATGAGTTAAGGGGGAACATAATCTCAAACAACCAACAGTTAAAACAACACTTAAAAGTATGTGTATTTCAGTTACAGGGGTTAAGTTGTGGAATAGCTTGCCAGATAATCTGAAACAAAGTAAAAACATCATACAGTTCAAAAATAATTTAAAACACATCATGATAATTACTGATCTTTTTGTCCTTGTTTTAATCAAGACTATTTACTATTTATTTTTCCTTTTTTTTCTTTTCTTACTGGTTCTTTGTTGTTACATATATTTTTCTTTCGTGTTTGCTTCTTTTTTGGGTGGAAATGCTAGAAAGCATTTGTTATAGAAAGTTTAAATAATAATAATGTGAAGGTTAAAGGGTAGGCATTTATAAGCTCAGAGCTTCACCCTACTCCTTTTCGATCCAAATGATTACACGACATGTTATGAATGAGTGTACCATACTGAGCACGTGATCGAAATAAAAAAAAAATTAAAAAAATTAGAGAGTGAAAGTAGAGTCAATCATTTTCATGTGATATTTTACAGTATGAAACTACCGTATTGTCCCGGATATAAGACGACCCTGATTATAAGACGACCCTCTTTTTCAAGACTCAAGTTTGAAGAAAGACTTTTTGAACACCAAATTCAATTTTTATACAGAAAATAATTACAGTACATCTGAAACAAATGATTATAACAATATATTTGAGGGAAAAAGCATGTTATTTTGACTATTTTAAATCATTATCTTGAAGTTTGCATCATAACTTCTCCTCAGCTGCCGGTTTACCTGCCGAACTTCCACCCTCTTTTCTCCAGATTGTCGCTACGTTTCTCCACTTTCTGTTATCTCTTCTCTTATTTTCTTCTCTTTTCTTTCTTATACTATTTTTTTTTTTCCTTCTTCGTGACAGGGGTTCTCTTTGGCCTGGGGAGTTAAGTTCAGCATTCGCTTAAAGATATCTGGCGCCATCTAGCGGTGTAAATGGGTATAACGTCTAGACCCCGAATGTAAGACGACCCCCACTTTTTCAGTCTTATTTCAATGCAAAAAACACCGTCTTATATTCAGGCCAATACGGTACATGAAAATGACATTTCTGAAGACCCAAGATAAAAGATTTGTACATTTTTATTAGGATGTAAAAGATGATCAAATAATAAAGAACAGAGAACATTAGCCTGACCCTGAATGGGATGACTGACCAAGGTGATTAAAGTCATGACTTTCCAAAGGAGCTCAGGATATCCTGAACATATAAAGGCATCTCTCACAGGCTGATGATACAGTTCTCTAGCAGAGTAACAGCGATGGTGGGCATCGTGGTTCACCAAGGAGAAAACCGTTGTTCCCCAAACAGGCAGGACGCTGCAGCTCACCTGCAGTGTTAACGATCATGTGGATAAGTCAAATCTTTTGTGGTCCAAAAAGACATCCTATGGCGAACAGCATTATGATAAGTGAGCAATAATGATAGTGGTTAGCCCTTTCAGAACCTGCCCCCTTCAAAGGGTGACCCATGCAACTTTGCTTTACCTCGTTTCTCTTTTAAAGGAAACTGTCAGGATATATTTTAAAAAAAATGAACCTGCAGAGAAAGTGGGTCCTGCAAAGAGACAATAAGGAAGGAAACCCACAAACACTTAAGAGTTGAAGTATTTCCTGTGCAGAGAAATGGGTTAAAACTCCCCCGAGCTTATGTGGAAAGCTGATTAATGGTTACTGAAAAAAGCTTTCAGTTCTGGACACTTTTGTGAGTTATTGGAGGTTTAACTTTGACCCTGAAAAGTGTTTAATATAGAGTCACTTTTGTAAAAAAGAATTAAATACATTGTTTATTTGTTTAATTAGGTCTTCTATAGGATTCATATGACTTTCATTTTAGATCCATATTAATACAGAAATATAAAACAATTTAAGGCTGACAAACATTTTATGTCAAGCAAAATAAAATCCTTTTATCATAAGAAAATCTCTATTAATATTTTAATTTTAGCAGAACATAAATCAGTAAAATACCACAAGAAAGGACTAAATGTCTGGTGTGAAAGCTTAAGCTCAAGCACACTGGAAACGCTGGTGAGAGGCTTATGCTGAGATAAACTTATAACCCGAAAAGACATTTTAAAAGTGTCTTCCTCGTCTTACTCTCATGCCATCTACGAGTAGATTTACCGTATTTTCTGGACTATAAGCCGCTACTTTTTTCATAGGTTTTGAACCGTGCGGCTTATACAAAGGTGCAGCTATTCTGTGGATTTTCCTTCCACCGCTAGGGGGAGTGCTAACCGGAATTAGAATAAAAACTAAGACAAAATAAATGCAAAGAAGAATAAACTACTTCTTCTTTAGCAGATAGAAGTAGAAGCAGATTTCAAACAGATAAATAGATGAATAAATACTGGTTATTTTCTCTTGGTTCTGTCCCGTTTTAATCAGCAAAGTTGCTGCCGTGTTAAAAGACACTGTTAGGAAAGATCTATTTAGGTACAAACATGTACATTATTTACAGTTCAAAATCCTTCTGTACATGTAGTAAATATCTAATCTAACAACATAAATATCTGCGGCTTGCATATCTTTTTTTCTAAATAGAGCGAATGCGGCTTATATATCTTTTTTTATTGTTTTTTTAAAAATAGAGCTGGTGCGGCTTATAGTCCAGAAAATACGGTAGGTACTTTACTATAATTCTTTACTGTCTCTGTTTAAGTACACACACACGCACGCACGCACGCACGCACGCACGCACGCACGCACGCACGCACGCACGCACGCACGCACGCACGCACGCACACACACACACACACACACACACACACACACACACACACACACACACACACACACACACACACACACACACACACAAACACACACACACGTCCCATTGTCAAACGCCACACTCTCCAAATCTCAAAAGACAAAGACAGACCTGGACAGGTCCCGTTTTTGGAGTCCATGTGGCTTCATGTGATTGTTCTCATGTTAACAATGAATATCGTATTAAGTGCATCCACACAGACTGTGTGTGTGAACCTTTGAATCCGACTAAAAAGGCTGGAGGGAGAAAACAGAGATGTACAGAGAGTGTAGGAGCACTTGCTTTGAGAGACTGAGGGGACAGTCGCGGGCGTGCAGCACGGCAGCAACTTGAGGAATCGCTGCTTTATGGTTTTTTTGCTTTGGCTGGTGGAGGGATTACCTGCAATCACCAACCATAGCACAAGGGTTAGATAAACACACACATATAGGCGCACGTCTGTGATTTACTTCTCTATCCACGGACACATGTCAAAGGAGCCGAAAACACACTCCATGCAACAGGAAGATGCAACAATAGACTGGGTTCTTGAGCCGGAGGTTGCATGCTGGCTTGGCTTAGCGATGGGAGACCATGGAAAGCGCTCCGGGAATAGATAAGAACGCACTCGAACGTTACAGCTTCAATCCTGCACGAGCAGCACAAGTTCGATCAGCTGACGCTTTAACAGAACCAAATTAGTGCAGAAAAACCTGAGCAAAAACAGCAGGGAGGATTAGTTCAAAACACCAACTAAACATTTCAGACTGTTTCCAAACTCACTGAGTCTGCCAGCTCAACTCAAAGCAAACAAACATCTCCACAAGTTTCCCATAATGATCATAAAATTCAGAAGAGGCACTGCAGCAGTCATACAAAACCTCGTTTTTGCAAAACCCCAGGGTTTTCTGGGCAAATTCGATAAATATTTGCTGGTGTGCGCCGGTAAACAGAGGAGTTCATGGTCGGCTTGGGACTGTAAAGTGTTCAGACCCTGTCGCTCCGAAACAGCCTGAAATCATCACCCCTCCGCCGCTGGGCTTGACAGCAGATATGAGGTGTTTCTTCAGAAATGATGTTTGGTTGTCGGTACATTTCTGCAGAGGCCGAACAACTGCACTTTGGCCTCGTCCATCTGTTGACGTTGCTCCAGAAATCCTGGGATTTGTTCGGATGCTGAAGTTTTGCAAACTTCAGTCGTGCTTCCAAATTCTTTTTAGACAGAAGAATTAGAGGGGTTGCTACGGATAACCCTGCAAGTACATGAGTGCACATGTATGTATGTGTATACAGGTATAAATAAGTGCATATATATGTATGTATGTATGCACAGCTATGTATATATAAGTGGGTTTGGTTAGTGCTGGGCGGTATGACCAAAAATTTATATCACGGTATTTTTCTAAATTATATCGGTTTCACGGTATATCACTGTATTTTTTTTTCATGCACAACTGGGTGTTAACCACATTTTCTAATGATTTGGAAAGGAATTGCTGCAGTAAATTGGCTTAGAATGGCCTATTTTACTGTCATGAGGAGGAAAGATTGTAGAAAAATATTAATGTCCACACTAGTATAAATACAGGTTTGCATGCCCTCACAAAATGATGCCGTTTACAATGAGGTGGCACTTATGATTCTAATTTATTTTGCCAATTTTTTCACCGTTGCATAAATCAAATACATTTCATTTAGGCTTTTCAAAGAAAAAAATCTTTTACAAAATTACAAGGTAGAAAATACTTATGAACATAAAAAACTGAACATTTTTTAATTTAATCCCAGCATTATGTTGTTTTGGTTCCACCTCCTGGTGAATGTTAGGTAAAATTCTTATGTGGTCATTTTTTGGTTGGCCAACGATTTATGTTTGTGGTGCGCGAATGGTACGGGCGGCCAGTCTATTTCCTTATATTACAACCTACAACGCCGTTATTAATTGTTCAGTTTTATTCCCACTTATTCCACCGAACACCAAAAGTGTTTTTTTGCCATTTTCGGGGGAATAATTTCGGTTACCGAACAATCGGTGCATCACTACTGCTAAACAGTCCCCTCACAAACAGTGTCCAGCGGCGCTACGTTCCCAACGTTGTGTAGCTACTGTACATACTCACCGGTATTACGGTATATGAAAAATTCATATCATAAGAAAAATAAACACCGGTATTCGGTATGAACCGGTATACCACCCAGCACTAGGTTTGGTATATGTGGATGAATGTATGCACATCTTGATGCTGTTAAGCCGAGATAGGCCAGTTTGAGCAACATTATTTCTTTTTTCTATTTATTTACTTCTTTCTTTCTTTATCTCATATGTATGTGGGTATGCATGTGTATGTGTATATGTATGTATATATATATGTATATATATATATATATATATATATATATATATATATATATATGTATGTATGTGTATGTATATATGTATATATGTATGAATATATATATTTATTTATTTATTTATTTATTTTCTCTCTCACGTAGTTATTTAGTTTCGTTTTTTTCAAATCTTGCACTGTAGTGGTTATATTATGTTAAAAGGGTAGACAAAATCCGCTTTGGCTTCTGTCTACACCTTTTGGTCCTTGATCTACATGAAAAAACTTTGTACCGACAAATAACTTTAACAACGTGACCAAATAAATATATCAATAAATATATCAATCAAAGTTCTCCTGGCAATCCTTCCAAAGAAACTATAACTGCTAGACTATTCTTCTAATTTTGCTGTAATGGCCTTAACCTTTAACATGCTCAGTGAGGCCTGTAGGGCTGTGGCTCTTTGCAGAGCCCGACCTTGAGATACATTTGATGGGAAACCCACACTTGGGACGGATGATTTGATGTCACACACACTAGGAATGGGTGATATTTTACCGTTCACGATAAACCGCCAAAAAAATTCCGCACGATAAGAATTTGTATCTCACGGTAAAAATGATAAATTCCCATTGATGATGTTTTTGTGTAAAGCTGATTTATGGAAGGAAGGAAGGAAGGAAGGAAGGAAGGAAGGAAGGAAGGAAGGAAGGAAGGAAGGAAGGAAGGAAGGGAGGGAGGGAGGGAGGGAGGGAGGGAGGGAGGAAGGAAGGAAGGAAGGAAGGAAGGAAGGGAGAAAAGAAGGATGGAAGGAAGGAAGGAAGGAAGGAAGGAAGGAAGGAAGGAAGGGAGAAAAGAAGGATGGAAGGAAGGAAGGAAGGAAGGAAGGAAGGAAGGAAGGAAGGAAGGAAGGAAGGAAGGAAGGAAGGGAGGAAGGAAGGGATAGAACACGGAAAGAAGGAAGGAAGGGAGAAAAGAAGGAAGGAAGGAAGGGAGGAAGGAAGGAAGGAAGGAAGGAAGGGAGAAAAGAAGGATGGAAGGAAGGAAGGAAGGAAGGAAGGAAGGAAGGAAGGAAGGGAGAAAAGAAGGATGGAAGGAAGGAAGGAAGGAAGGAAGGAAGGAAGGAAGGAAGGAAGGAAGGAAGGAAGGAAGGAAGGAAGGAAGGAAGGAAGGAAGGAAGGGAAGGAAGGGAGGAAGGAAGGGATAGAACACGGAAAGAAGGAAGGAAGGGAGAAAAGAAGGAAGGAAGGAAGGGAGGAAGGAAGGAAGGAAGGAAGGAAGGAAGGAAGGGAGAAAAGAAGGATGGAAGGAAGGAAGGAAGGAAGGAAGGAAGGGAGGAAGGAAGGGAGGAAGGAAGGAAGGAAGGAAGGAAGGAAGGAAGGAAGGGAGAAAAGAGGAAGGGAAGAAGGAAGGAAGGAAGGAAGGAAGGAAGGAAGGAAGGGAGGAAGGAAGGGATAGAACACGGAAAGAAGGAAGGAAGGGAGAAAAGAAGGAAGGAAGGAAGGGAGGAAGGAAGGAAGGAAGGAAGGAAGGAAGGAAGGAAGGAAGGGAGAAAAGAAGGAAGGAAGGAAGGAAGGAAGGAAGGGAGGAAGGAAGGAAGGAAGGAAGGAAGGGAGGAAGGAAGGAAGGAAGGAAGGAAGGAAGGAAGGAAGGAAGGAAGGAAGGAAGGAAGGAAAGGGGAGAAGGAAGGGAGAAAACAAGGAAAGGAGGAAGGAAGGGAGAAAAGAGGAAGGGAAGAAGGAAGGAAGGAAGGAAGGAAGGAAGGAAATGAGTCAGAAAGAAAGAAAGAAAGAAAGAAAGAAAGAAAGAAAGAAAGAAAGAAAGAAAGAAAGAAAGAAAGAAAGAAAGGAAGGAAGGAAGGAAGGAAGGAAGGAAGGAAGGAAGGATAAATTCCCGTTGATACGTTTTTGTGTAACAAACATGGAGGATCTGAGAGCGAGATAGATTTATAGTTACAAAGATGGAGTTGAATTGTTATTTTTTTTATCGTTATCGGGATAAATGCCAGAAATTATCGTGATACATTTTTTAGTCCATACCGCCCATCCCTAACACACACACACACACACACACACACACACACACACACACACACACACACACACACACACACACACACACACACACACACACACACACACACACACACACACACACACACACACAAGAGAGAGTTTCACACATGATTGCGTACATATATATGTAACCCTGCCTCTTAGACTGCATTTCAACAATTTCATCAATTTTATGGAAGCCCCCAGCGTCTGAGAGATGAGGGTCAACGTGGTCTGAAAGCAAACAGGACTGCAGCAGCACAGCTGACAGCCTATCTCTGCTGGCCCGGTTGTTTCTCCTGATGCTTCTTTGGGAACTGTGCCCCCATGATCATTGGCGTCGGGATTATTTCCCACCAGACCACACAGAACACATTGTCTGGTCCATGCCAGATTCATCCAGCCACCTGCCCAGCACAGCCCCAACACTTTGTTTCTGTTTCTATGTATCATCTTATCCCTAATGAACCCCGCAGCTGAACACAATATAGAAATCAATATCAAATACTTTCAAAATCAATGCGACTATCTCTGAGGTAAGAGGCAGGATACTATGCACCTGAGGTACATTTTATACCCTTGTCCTTATTCCCTATTTTGCATCTTAACCTCTCAACAACACTGGAACAGCTATTGAAGGCCATTTGAGATGAAGCTGTTTCACGGACTATTGGTGTCCTCTTTGTAGGGCTGGGCGATTTTGGACAAAAATAAAATCCCGATTTTTTTCTATGAAAACCCGATTTTCGATTTCGATTTCGATTTTTTTGGTAAAACTACAAAAGACAATGGAATAAATTGTTTCAAATATTTTATCTTTATTTTTAAAGAAAAATAGCAAACAAATGTCCCTATTGGGAATGAAGTGCATTTGAAAGATACTGTAAATCCTCCTTGAGTTTAGTAAAGTGACAACATTTACCATTTTCTTGACCAAACAAAGACGACTAGACGAGCTCTGTCTGTAATGCAGCCAGCTGCAAAAATGGAAAATCGATTTTCCGATTTTTCCTTTTTTTAACATCGATTGTGATTAATAAATCCGATTTAGATTTAAAATCGATTAATCGCACAGCCCTACCTCTTTGTATACAATTTTATGTTTAATTAAGGGAATAAAAACCCAATTGTAACCCATTTGCATTAAATTAATTATGACGAACACATGTTTACTTTACATATACACTTTTAAATCTTTCCTAAAAAACGCAATCTCTTGGTTTCTTTAGCCAGATAATCTTTATTATAGTTACATTTATTGGCTTTGCATTACTTGGACTAATTTGGAGTTTAATTCTACTCTTGAAGTGCCTTTAAAGTTGGATTGAATTGAACTCAATTAAATTCTCTGCAGCTATGTTAAACATATTGTAACATTGGTTAGAAAAGTGCTGGATAAATTGGGTTTTATTGTTATTATTATAAGAATGTGTAAGTTCTATAGAAAGTGAATGGTGTTCTGATTCAAAACTTTCAAATCAAACTTTATTTATATAGCACTTCTCATACAAATAATGCAACACAAAGTGCTTGCATCCATCCATCCATCCATCCATCCATCCATCCATCCATCCATCCATCCATCCATCCATCCATCCATGCATCCATCCATCCATCCATGCATCCATGCATCATCCATCCATCCATCCATCCATCCATCCATCCATCCATCCATCCATCCATCCATCCATCCATCCATCCATCCATCCATCCATCCATGCATCCATGCATCATCCATCCATCCATCCATGCATCATCCATCCATCCATCCATCCATCCATCCATCCATCCATCCATCCATGCATCCATGCATCATCCATCCATCCATGCATCCATCCATCCATGCATCCATCCATCCATCATCCATCCATGCATCCATCCATCCATCCATCCATGCATCCATCCATCCATGCATCCATCCATCCATCCATCCATCCATGCATCCATCCATCCATCCATCCATCCATGCATCCATCCATCCATGCATCCATCCATCCATCCATCCATCCATCCATCCATCCATCCATCCATCCATCCATCCATCCATCCATGCATCCATGCATCATCCATCCATCCATGCATCCATCCATCCATCCATCCATCCATCCATCATCCATCCATCCATCCATCCATCCATCGGTAGTACTGCTCGGGTAATGTTGACAGAATATCGCAGTTCTTCAGGAGAAATGAAAAACATATTTTTTTGTCTTTCTCTCTCTCTTTTGTTACCTTGAAGGAAGTACATTTTTTGGCAATATATAGTACATTTTATGAAACTGTCACATTTCATGAACCCACAGTGATAGCAAATCATACAATTCCTCAAGTAATGTGAAGGCAGCAAACATTTAGTTCAGCCCCAGAGGGTCAGTTCATGTCCAGTACCGAACCTTTTCAGTCGGCTACGGTTCCCGTGTGGCTCTGAAACCTCACGATAACAGATCCAGAGATGCACTTTAAAAATAGTGTTGATTTGAATAAAGATACAAATAATATGGATTATGCGGTTTACTTTGTCCTGTACATGACTGTGGATTCCCCTGAGTCGCTACCTAAGAATCACATGTACTGTAGTCAGTACTCGAGTTGTAAAAAAAAATCAGGGGGGATGGTGGATTTGATCATATGGGGACAGATAATTTGTGCTGATTACAAATAATATAATATATTACAAATAATAGCAGTGACCAAAACAGCTGCAGAAATACTGCAGGAATGACATAGCAGCAGTTAAATGCAGCCTTCTGTAAGCTTTAAATATCCACTGAGCTTACATCAAATACATCAAAACACAACAATAAAAAACACTTTTCTGAACTTATCAATATGACTCTGTCCTTCACAGGATAAGTAACATGGATCACTGCAAAAACTCACAATCTTAACAAGAATATTTGTCTTATTTCTAGTTAAAATGTCTCATTTTAGTAAAAAAAATATCATTAAACTTAAAACAAGACTCATCACTGGAAAAAACAACAATTTTCACCTGTTTCAAGTAGATTTTCACTTGAAATAAGTAGAAAAATCTGCCAGTGGAACAAGATTTTTTTGCTTGTAATGAGAAGATAAATCTTTTCTACTTATTTTAAGTGAAAATTTACTTGAAACAGGTGAAAATTGTCAAATAAGTTATTTTTCTGGTGTTATTTTTCTGGTGATGACTCTAAATGTTGAAATAGCAGTAAAACCACATTCATTGATGAAATGACATAAGGGATGGAAAGGGGGGATGGCAGTTTTACAGGGGGGATGATTTGGACCGTTTTTATTTCAGGGGGGGATGCCATCCCCGCTCATCCCCCCTCAACTCCAGTACTGACTGTACTCTGAACTGCTTTGTAACTAGTCACAACAATGCTCAGATTCAGTACAGAAGAGCAATTTCTCATAATGATTAAAATCTTCATTTATTTGTCTTAGATTAAAGCCCTGACTGCTACAATCTTCAATCTTTCAAATGCTAACGCCACCTTTCAGTGGGAAATGCTACGCAGACTTTCTGGCTCTGGTGTCCTGGTGGAGACCGAGTAAAAAACATTTCTTATTTTCGGCTACAACTACCGATTAACCATGATCTCGGTCCATCCTTCACGAACTCTGCTTCATTTTTGAATACACATTTTTCAAAAATGCTGGACAGTCGAATAAACTTCAGTGAAAGTCACTCAAAGTCTGAAACAGGTGCAATGAGACCGTAGCCATCTGAACTCATTGTGAGAAGCGTTCCCACGGCAACCCAGGTACAGTAAGGGTGCAGAAACTTGCTAGAAAAAGGAGAAATGTGCAAGATGATCTTAACACAGTCAAAAGATTTAAACCAAAACCGTGATGTTTTCTTGAACTTTTATTGCACTATGTTTATTCCCTACATTACATACTGTTTAGAAATATGGGGGAGTGCATATTTTACCCAAACTAAACCGATCTTTATTCTTCAAAAAAGAGCGGTAAGGATTATCACAAAATCAAGTTATAGAGAACCATCAAATGAACTATTTATTAAATTAAGGGCATTTAAATTCATGGATTTAGTGGAATACAAAATAGCATTGATAATGTACAAAGTGTTCAACAGATTGTTACCTAGTAAAATTGTAAGCATGTTTAAAATAAGAGTAAGTAGATATGAGCTTCGAGGGAAACGTATGATTGAAAAACCAAAGTCTAGGACTAAAATTAAAGATCAATGTATTACTGTAAGGGGTGTAAATATATGGAATGCACTTGCTGAAAAATTGAAGATGTGCCAGTCGATTCATGCATTCAAACGTTTGTTTAAGTTTAATGTGTTTGAAAAATATGAGGGATCCAGTAGATGATACTATTACGGAATTATGTTCGGGATTGGGTAAACAATATGATTTATTTTTTGTACTATGTTTTGTATGTTTGATCTGAATAAGTTGATCATGTGAGAAGGGTAGGCGTAAATAAGCAATAGCTTCAGCCTATTCCTTTTCGGTTAGGTCTCTCTTTTTTTTTTTTATGTGAACTAATGCTTTCAGTTGGTGTCTACATTAAGAATGACCTGACCGAAATAAATATATTTTCATTCATTCATTCAACTTTTATCCATAATCGAACAGTGACTTAACATCTGTATAATGAGAGTTTGACGACAGAAGTCCAACAAAAAAATGTGCTTCACAGTCACGGGACTTGAACTTGATGAACCTGGTTGGAAGTCGTGTATTTTTCTTAATCGTCCCTGCAAGCTGCATGTGTGGATATTTTTCATCAAATGCTACAATTCTACATTCAGCACAAGAAGAAGATTAAACTGCATGCTGAAAAATCATGGCAAAGGGGTTTCTTCAGAATGAAATAAAATAAGTGCTGTATGACTCCTGGGTATCATTTTTCCAGGATAGATTCTGCACTAAAAATGCAATAGAGATGGAAGCACTGTACTGTACGTGCTCCGTCTATCCCCGTGAAACCGCACACCCCCCCACACACATACGCAGGCTACACAGGGCTAGAAGTGTGTCAAACATGACTGGTATTTAGGGAAGAAATGGGGCAAACACTAATGTTTAACTCTGGCAAACACAGAAACTCGCACAGTTGCTTATGTTGCACATTCTCCCCTGCTGTGAGGGTTCAGTCTCCTGTTCCCTAAAGATCATAAACATGTTGACCAACTCGAAGGATCTCTCCTGATTTCTCAGCATTTCTCTTACCTGCCACAGAGAGGTCGATAAGCCCCAGAAAGTGCATCAGTTTGAGGGAGCTGCAGACCACCAGGAGGATCCCCACAGTCTGCAGCCCCTCCACCTCCCACTTGTCTTGGAAGAACAGATGCATCCTTTCCTCGTGCCTCTCCCTCTGTTCCTGTCAACAGAAATCTTTCTCTTGCCTTGGGGCGACCACACTCCCACGGCCCCCCCTCCCCTCAGCGGGCAGGAATGCACTGTCTTTGTCTCCTCAGTCTCTCCTAGCTCTCAGTCTCCCTCTAAATGCCGGCATTCGGCCATCCTAACTCCGCACAGCTCCCCACCCGCTTTATCCGGGGATGGTAGATTGTTATTCTCCTCTCCTCATTTCTTCTTCCACGGCAGCAAGTGCGTGGCAGCGGGAATGTCGTACTGCTACCCCAGCCCCCGCCTCCACTGAGTCTGTCAAAGGTTGTTTTAGTTCCAGGTGAAGTTCGGACACTTGGCTGTGTGTCCTGGCAGGTCGGTAGCAATTGTTTTCTGACTTTCTCCAGTTACTGACTGTCAAACTCCCTCCACACTCTGCCTGTCCTCCCTCTCTTCCTCGCCTTACCTTCGTCACTCTACTACTGCTGTGTCCCTCCCATGCTTAATTGGGTCACTGATGGGAGTGGGTGAAAGAGGAGAGAGATGATACATTCAAGAACAGGAAGGGACGGAGGGGTATACTTGTAATTTAAGAGAGAGGGACGTAGGATATTTTAATATCTATATTACCCATTCATAAACTCAATGTTTTTCACTCATGTTTATTTGTGCACAAGTTTATCAACAATAAGCAAGATCTTCCGGACACCTTTCATAATTTCTTTAGTTTTTCATCTGACTTGCATTCATACTCAACTAGACACAGTGTCAATCTACATTTACCCTTCTGTCGAACATCTTTTCATCAGTTTAATATTTCATTTAGAAGTTCTAAACTCTGGAACAATTTAGATATGTCTCTGAGGTCCAACATTGTCATTTATATCCTTCAAAAAATTGCTGAAAAAACATCTCATGTCCTAATTTTTCAATGTATTCTCTATTATGTATCCTTGTTTTCTTGTCATGTTTATAATGAGAGTTTTCCTATGTTTGTACATTTAATTTTCTGTTTACAGTAGATGACGGGGGTGGAACTCTGTACAAGCCCTCTGGACTTCGTTCCCTCCTTGCACTATTTAAAAAAAAAAATTGTGCTAAATAAATAAATATAATATAATATAAGGATGAAAAGAATTGAATTGCGTAATGAGACAGCAGGAGACGCTGGGATGAGAGGGGAAAGAAGGCATGGTCAAAGCTGGAAATAACAGCATCCACGAGAGTGACAAGGTTCTTATACACAACTACAATTTACCAATGGAAAAGGTTAAAACTAATAGGAGAAAGACCAAAAGAAAGAGAAAACTGTAACGACAAATACGGCAAAGCATCTGACCCAGTAGCTGCGTGGACAAACTCACAGATGTCGGAATTTCCCCTGAGTGTAAAACTGACACATGTGCATGCACAAACAAACAGCCTGGAGGTGAAATCTGGCTGTAACATGTATTACATATACAAATCTGGCAAAGCGAGGAACATTTCGGAACGTTTGCAACTTGATGTATTGCTGTCACAGCTGGCCCCCCTACGTCAACACAACCTGAAACTACTGGAACTGGAGACTTAAATGATCACCACAATGATGCTTGTTGATTATATTTGACTTTAGCGTAATAAATGGGGATAAGTGATTGGTATTGGACATTAACTTTCAGCAAACTAGGCTGAGATGGGTAAAAAAAGACACCAGAGTCTATTTTAGGTCTGCAGGAGAAAGCTACCATTATTTACTGTACACACACCACAAATGTCACATAGTAGGGGAGTAACGATACACTAATCTCACGATACAGTACGATACACGATATTGAGGTCACGATAACGATACGATACGATATTATAGCAGTATTTTTTAACAACCTTGAATTAGGAACATATGACTGGAAAAAAAATGATTTTATTTGAAAGACACAAAATACAAAACAATGCTGTGTGTTTACTCTATTGTTACAGTTTGTAATGCTTTATAACTGCTTAAGTTTTAAAGAGAAAGCCAGGCCAACCATTTCCCACAAACTGAACTAAAAGTAAATGTCAGGTTTGCATTATGCATCTTCAGTACAAATATTTTGCCACAAACTGAATAGTTTCTCTCATGTATGATTTAACTTTTTTCTTTCTAATTTAACAACTAAAATTAAATAAATAAATAAATAAATAAATAAAAGTAAATAAATACATACAATTTTACATCATAAAAAAGATTGATTCATGCTCACCTTATAAGTGTAAGAGATTTATTTTTGTTAAGAAGTTTATTTTGGTAATTCAGGGTTCATTATTTTTTAAATATATTCTTTATATTCTGATGTAAATCAGGGACTATAATGACACTAGTCAGTTTATCTGTAGTGATTAGTCTGTTTTAGATTGGGCGGAGTGATACGCCACAGTACGGCACTAGCTGCTGTGTTGATGTTCTAAAATCCTACGCTGTTGAGCGGACAGTAAAGTACACTGGAACCCAGCAGAAGTTTCCCCGTGTTTATCCTACTCACCACCCCAAAAAGGTTTAATTTAATAAGGTAAGGCTTAACTCTACACCAGCCTTACATAAGTAAAAGTTCAGAGCTCAAAACGGGACTAGTTTCTTCTGAGTGGAGTAAGATTCTGGTCCGCGGGTCGAGGTGCGGTCGCGGTCGGATGCGCGTTTCTAGTCAACACAATAGATTAATATTAATAACCCAATATCAGATACACTTTGTCACCTCCACGACACGTATTGTGACGTTTTTGTATCGCGAAATTTCGTGGCACGATATATTGTTACACCCCTAACACATAGTAACTCTTTACTTTTGAGATCAACAGAACAACCATCATGTTAGTCATGGTCTGACAATCTAATCACCCTGACTGTGAATGGAAAGAGTACTCTACTTCCTGCTTTTCTTTTCATAAACAAAATGTATATGTTGCTCTGGGATGCTTGTTAAGATAAGTGGTGTTAATGTTCTTGAGAGGACTTTGGGCAAAGTCATCCCCCTCCCACCCTCCTCTGCAACTCCAGCCACTTTAAATAAAAGATGGAAAAAGTCATTGTGTGGTCTGTGAGCTCCTGTTCTTAGTCCGGAGTTTGGCATTTGGCCATTGCCATCTCTATCTTTTTAGGAGGGAGAACAAAAGCATGCACCTTTGGGGCCAAGCTGAGCTCTGAGGTCAGGAAGCATTTCCTTTCAGAAGGACCATCAGGTCCTTCTGATAAGCGGGACTGAATCACTCATGGTAAAAACTGACTGTGTTCAAGAAGTGGATGATTTCTTTTTTATTTAATTTTTTACTTCTGCAACTGACTTTTTTTTAAATATTATTTTAATTTATAATAATTTATCTCCAATATTTTTTTCATTTTTTTCACCCCAGTGCTCCAACCTAAGTCAGTCCTGGGCATTGCTCACTCTGCCAACCCGGGAGAGGTGTCTTCAGTATTCACATTCATTACTCAGGTAGAAGTATAGATACTACAGTTTAAAAATACTCCTGTAGAAGTTGAAGTATCAACTCAAGTTTTTTATTCAAGTAAAAGTATAAAAGTACTGTTTTCAAAACTACTTTAAGTATAAAAGTAAAAGTAATGTAAGGGGGAAAAAAGCCATTGAAAATGAATGCATCTTAGTATAATGCAAATATATTAAAGAACCATATATGTGTACTATTGAGCATTAACATGTGTTTCAGAGAGCAGGAGATATGATGACTAGTTGCCTATAAGTATTGTAATGGTGCAAAAAGTCAAACTTCATGTTCATGTTATCATTTATCCTAACCTTTATTGGAATGTACATCCAAGTTTAGTTGCAGGAATCTGAGGGAACGGATGTAAGAACAAAACTGGACAAGAACATCTGAAACAACCACAACCAAATTCACTCTATCCGGATGGAGCAATTTAACTGGATAGTTTTTTTTTAAAGGCCGAAATGAAATAGAGTAACGAGGCTGTTTTTAAAATGTAAGGAGTAAAAAGTACAGATAATTGTGTGAAAATGTAAGGAGTAAAAGTAAAAAGTCGTCTGAAAAATAATTACTCCAGTGAAGTATAGATAACCAAAATTTCTACTTAAGTAAGGTAACGAAGTATTTGTACTTCGTTACTTGACACATCTGAAACCCGGGAGGGCCCTGCACTGAGCTCAAGTCTCCTCCTTACTTGAGGAGTGAGCAGTTCGTCCAGGACTGCTGCATGTTTTTGTGAGGCTAGCTCACATTAGCTACCCAAGGGAAAATGGGAAGAACATGCAAACTCCACACAGAAAGGCGCTTTCTCCAACCCCACCCAGGGTGTGGGTGCTGAAGTCGTGGGGGAACCCAGGATCTTGGAGCTGTGTGACGCGGCTGCACTACCAGCTGCAACACCGTGCCCCGTACTTCTGCAACTGACTTTTGATTAGGGTTGCAAAATTCCGGGAATTTTCAAAGTTGGAAACTTTCCATGGGAATTAACGGGAATATATGGGAATTAACGGGAATATATGGGAATTAACGGGAATTAACAGGAATAAATAAGAAATTTACAGAATTGAAGGTTGGCCCTTAACAGGGAACTTAAATATAGTTGGGGGAAATATATTGTAGCATAGTCTTTGCTAAAACAAACAGATTTAATGCAAGTACACTCCTCAATCACATGCACACAGCACATTGCTTACTGCAGGGCTATTGAGGCCACGCCCCCTACAGGCACTGTGCATTCCTCCATCACATGCACAGGTGATTTCTTGAAGCCTGGAGGCCACACATTTGAGCTCAAAGCACAAGACTATTGAAGCCACACATTTGAGCCCACAGACTATATAAAGTCAAGTAAGTTTTGATAATATTATGGGGTAAATATATTTGATCTATAATGGTATTAATGTTTAACTTGCAAATATTAAATAAAAATGTATTAACACAGTAGCTAGCTAGCTGGTAAGTTAGGTGCTAATGTTTGGATATGATACAGTTTGTTTAAATTCCCAATAATTCCCATAAATTCCCATAATTCCCATGGAAAGTTTCCAATTTGGAATATTTCCAAAATTCCCCAGCTTAACTTCCCATGGAAAGTTTCCGGAAAGTTTCCGGAAATTTACCGGAAATTTTCCACCCCTTTGCAACCCTACTTTTGATAGTCCTGCAGTTGATAGACACTTGGAATTATATTCATGAGTAGCATAAGTTTATAACAGTAGTAGTCACATTTGCTTGTTGACAGCTTCTTTTAGAGCTCCACTACCTCATACTCATATCAACTAACAGTACATGACAAGATAGTATTTATTCAAGACAGAAAGAAAAAAAATGGACAGCTGGTATTCTGTATCTCTATATTATGCCATTACTTGGATAAATATTTAAGCATGATGAATTTACGTATAAATGCATACATACATTCGTTAATGCAGTGACATATTTAGGCCTGAAAAAACTTGCAAGCACAGCCTGCTGTCAGAAAGTCAAATCAAGGATGAAAGTGTGAGAGATTAAGGCTGGCTGCTGCTATCCGTCACCATCACTTGCATAAAGCATCGGGAGAGCTTAATTTGTCATACACCAAGAGGGAGGTGTGAGATCAATACATCATTAAAAAAACCTTCCGTCTGAATTTATTTCTCTCCTAAATCTTTGACATGACGGCTCCTCGATTCAACAAATGTTGTAAAGCACTGACCTTTAATTTTGTTGCTGTTGCACCTGCTTCTAATAGTAAAATAAAGTTCAGTTTACTACAATTACACAAACTGGGACCTCGTACACTCTCACTCAGAAAGATGTCAGAACCACAACAGGCTGAATATGGCTGGGAAGTAAATATATTTATATATGTATATAACTATGACATAATGTCATTACACTAGAAAACTGCTGTCCTTCAAAAGAACAGCCTTAAGTAACCAGTGATGGACTTACATGTCCATCTCTAGAGCTTTACTGTTAGCAAAGCTGAAAACTGAAAATGCACAGTCTGCAGAATTCTAAGAGCTGCAAAATCTACAGTATGTGAAAAATACTCAGATGACGTGCTACTTCAGGGTCAGTGTGCCACTGACCCGTCTGCTTTTCCACACTGTACCCCATATTACAATGCAACAATATGGCAGAGTCTGGTCACTACGGTTATGTAAGAAGCTTCCAGCATAATGTCTTTAATAATACGCACCAACTATGACCACCAGATCAGTATGCAATACATACTATACACTAGGAATGGGCGATATTTTACCGTTCACGATATACCGTCAAAAAAATTCCCCACGGTAAGAATTTATCATCTCACGGTAAAAACGATAAATTCCTGTTGATGATGTTTTTGTGTAAAGTCGAATTTATGGTTCTGTGTTACGTACGTGAAGGAAGGAAGGAAGGAAGGAAGGAAGGAAGGAAGGAAGGAAGGAAGGAAGGAAGGAAGGAAGGAAGGAAGGGAGGAAGGAAGGGAGAAAAGAGGAAGGAAGGAAGGAAGGGAGGGAGGAAGGAAGGAAGGAAGGAAGGAAGGGAGGAAGGAAGGAAGGAAGGAAGGGAGGAAGGAAGGAAGGAAGGAAGGAAGGAAGGAAGGAAGGAAGGAAGGAAGGAAGGGAGGAAGGAAGGAAGGAAGGAAGGAAGGAAGGAAGGAAGGAAGGAAGAAAAGAGGAAGGGAAGAAGGAAGGAAGGAAGGAAGGAAGGAAGGAAGGGAGGAAGGAAGGAAGGAAGGAAGGAAGGAAGGAAGGAAGGAAGGGAGGAAGGAAGGAAGGAAGGAAGTAAGGAAGGAAGGAAGGAAGAAGGAAGGAAGGAATGAGCCAGAAAGAAAGAAAGAAAGAAAGAAAGAAAGAAAGAAAGAAAGAAAGAAAGAAAGAAAGAAAGAAAGAAAGAAAGAAAGAAAGAAAGAAAGAAAAGAAAGAAAGAAAGAAAGAAAGAAAGAAAGAAAGAAAGAAGGATAAATTCCCGTTGATGAGGTTTTTGTGTAACAAACATGGCGGATCTGAGAGAGAGATAGATTTATAGTTACAAAGGTGGAGTTGAATTGTTATTTTTTTTATCGTTATTTTTATCGTTATCGGGATAAATGCCAGAAATTATCGTGATACATTTTTTAGTCCATACCGCCCATCCCTACTATACACTACAATATGCAGTTGAACTGCTACTGCCTAAATACGTACATTAAAGTGCTACACTACAACTAAGCCCTAAAAGTCCTCCAACTAGTTCCCACAGCTGTTTTGTTTAGTTTTTTTTTTTGCACATTTTCGGCATCAGTCTCCACACTTGAGCTTCCAGTAACTACCAGTACATTTCTGAAATTATTGCTCAGTTAACAGGACTTTAATATCGTCAGCGTACATTTGGATGTCTGACATGACAACTACATCTAAAAGTCTGACGTACTACAATCCCATTACATTGTTTAGTGGCCAGACATGGCCTGAAAACCACAACATGTTCACTTTAAGGACACTTTACTTCCCTTTCTCTCACTGCCAAACATGTCCTATAACAGAAAATCCTTAAAGACATGAAGGTTTACTATATTCATGGTTAAGGACTTATACCACAAACATCCTCATAATATGCATGCAGTGTTTAGGTAAACTTCTCATTTTGATGCCCTCCTGTTGGCAGAGCATAGTTAGTAGTCATCGTGAGCCAATAGGTGGATCAAACCTCGTTTTTTTTGGCTTATGGACAATCATCTTGAAACCTTGACTTTGGCATTTTAAAAACCGGATGGCTACATATGTTTATGAGAGAGAAAATATGACTAAAACAGGCTTAATTTTTCATTTCCCTCTATTTCATGCTGTATTGACCAATCAGTAACATAATGATTGGGACTTACAAGGAAATTGTGTATAAAAAGTAAGAAGTGTGGTTATTATTGTATGTTCCTCTGTACACACAAACATCTTCTTGCAACCAGAAGAGCTGGCCTCTCTGGGTATTAAATGATGCAAGTCTGAGGCACCTCTGCATTGACTTCACTTCTCAGCTCCAGACGTCACTCCATCTTCGATCTGAGGAACTGAACGAAAGACAAAAACCTCTCTTCCTTATTTCTGATTTGGAAAAAGACAGCTTGAGCCATAAAGTGCATTCCTCTGATTCAAGTCCAGGGCTCTCAAGTGTAAACCAACTAGTGATGTCACACCCCTGCGTTCACCTTTGTAGTTTCTGGCATGTGTCCAGGTTTCGGGTGACTAATCTCCAATTCAACAACGCTGAGAGCTCTTCTGCTTATGAAAAGTTAGGTAAAGCGCAAAATCACCATCAAGCCCTCCGCATGACAGCTGCCACTTCAGAGCTAATCCAACATGAGCTCTGTGCAATCTGTTGCCAGCTGAGTGAGCGCGTTGCTCCATTTGCTTGGAAACGGAGAGTCTGAGTGATATAATTAGCAGGCCAGTGGTGAGCTTACAAAACAGTTTCCATAAAAGTTCCTCAGATGACCCCTTGTTACAACCAAAAACGTAATAACGGCCAATAACGTAATAACTGCCAATAACGTAATAATTTTGGCCATTTCAAATGTAATAAAGCCAATAGTGTAATAATGTGCCAATAATGTAATAAAACTTTTGAGCCAATAACGTAATAACTTTTTGCCGATAATGTAATAAGGCATTACATTATTGGCTGGTTATTACGTTATTGGCCTGGTATTTAAAAAAAACTTTCAAAATGTGATAACTGGTGCCGATAATTTAATAACACATAAATATGACAGCAGCTCTTGGAAATAAAGGTTTTTTTTGCAGTTTTTGGGCAGTTAGTGGATGACATATAGTCGTCATATTTATTCATCCAAGATATGTCTACACAAACATCTACACAGCTGCTTTATCATTACTGTAAAAAAACAAAAAAACAACAACAACAACTTTGAAACGTCACTTGGGGCCTGTAAGCTCAATGTGTTGATGTAGTTTTTAATTTTCAAACATGAAAAACAAAGTTAGACATATGAACCCTGCAGAGCATTCATTTTAGATCTCCAACAGCTGGTTTCAGTAGTGATCTATTTGTTGACTGGTTAACAGAAGTAGGTTACAAGCGTCCTGAGGCGTTTCTCTCTTCTTCTTCTTGTTTTTATTATTGTTTATTTCCAATCAAAAAATCTGAACTGCAATATATAATATACATACAGCAAAAACATGAACAAAAAAAATAAAAACTGTTCCTCCTCAAATGAAAAGTAGCTTTCGCTCATTTACAAATGTGAAAAAGAAACTTAAAATAGTTGACAAAGGAGGAATCATAACTGACAACTGGCATTACTTCTTCCAGTATGTCTTTGATTTTGTACTGCCCGAAAGTCAGATGAGTAAGGACTATCCAGGCTTTCATCCATCGGCTGTCCTTGCTAAACAACTCCTTTATTCTTGTACTCAGACCACTGTTGCGTCCAGCATCCTCAATGTCATTGTCAACCAAAGGGTTAGCCATAGACTGTTTATCAGAATTAGCTTCAGTTTGAAACAGAAAGCCAGGTTCATCAACTATACAAGCAGGTTCATCCGATATAGAGGGGGGGTCGGGGTTGTTACAACCAATAGTGTAATAATGAGCCAATAATGTAATAAAACTTTTTTTTTATTACATTATTGGCACATTATTACACTATTGGCTTTATTACATTTGAAATGGCCAAAAGTATTACATTATTGGCAGTTATTACATTATTGGCCGTTATTACGTTTTTGGTTGTAACACCCCTCCTTCCTCCTCCTCCACACCCACTCACTCGCTCCAAAGGTTTTGTAAGGGCAGTTGGGTTCCTTCAGACAGCAGCATCATTCATCTTATTACAGCCTAACCAGCTCTGGCTTATGCGGATGAGGAAATAATAGGTTAAAGACATCCCAAAAGGAATGTAATCTACAGCAGATGTTGACACGCTCACTGCGTGCACACACACAGGATGTAATAATATTTTAGCTTAATCAGTCTTAGTTGATTATTCTCTGTGAGGCATAGATTGCCTGAAGCCAGACACACCACATAATTGAAATCCCTCCATATTTAGACATCTACCTGGGCAATTATTTCTCTCAAAACTGATTAAAATGTCTAACAGAGAGAAAGGAAGTGTGTGTGAGTGTGATCGTGTGTGTGAGTGTGAACATGAGTGTGTGTGTGTGTGCTCATGCAGTGAAGGAGACACAGTGGAGGTCATTGACAAATGGTGTTCAAAATTGGCTACTGTGTTTTCAATTAGATAAGTGAAATAAGGGATTCATTTGCATAGATCATTAGCTTTTGAGGATATTTTTAATACTGAAATGTGGGACAAAAACACGGTCTGGTTGTAACAAGGCTGACTCCTCTCAGAACTACAGAGACGTGCACATGAAAAGACACAGCGCTCAAAACAACTCATTTTTTTATGGAATAGAGAATCACTAGATAAACTCTTTCTACACAAACAGCGTCTGGAAGGGAGAAAGTATCTCAACATTCCTTTTCTAAATCAACTGGAAAAGATTAGCTGTGTTTGTTAGTCAGATGTTAAAATGAATACAAAAGAAAGAAATACATTTTTTTTCCAATGCTCCATGTTTGGGACAAAGTATCATCATCTAATTGATAGAAACTAGTCTGAAGCAGAAACATAATACAATGTTTCTGGTTCTATTATCTCAATTAAATTCAATTCAATTGTATTTATATAGCGTCCATCACAACAGAAGTTGTCTCTAGGCGCTTTCCAGAGACCAAGAACATGACCCCCGAGCAATTATTACATAAACATAACAAACACTGGCAGGTAAAAACTCCCCTAGTGGGAGAAAAACCTCAAGCCAAACAGTGGCAAGAAAAAAAACTCCCCTTTAGGAGGAAGAAACCTTGAGTAGAACCTGCTCTGAAATGTAATTGATTGATTTTTTTTTGATTGTTTATTTCGTTCAGCAGCAACATTATAAAAAAAGAACAAACATGAACAAAACAGAAAAAATAAATTAAACTATGGCTGAACGAAAAGGGTTTGGCAGAAGCATAGCTTTTAGGCGCCAAACCCTTGTTTACTATTCAAAATTTGACAAACAAACAAAACATATTCTAGTAATACAGTACTTTATAGTACTACAACAATGTATATTAACATATATATCCAGAACTTTACCAAAATTACAATGTATATTAACATAGGCTATATATCCAAAACTTTACCAAAATTACACAAGAATACACTACTATGATTGTAAACATAATTATATAAATATATCTGCACATGCATACCTTCTTGCATGCATACATACATACATGCATACATACATACACACCCTACAGATATACCCGAATACACACCCACATACATACCCATGCATGCACATGTAGCCATAAACACAAGGATTATGTACCCAAATAATCCAAACTACTATTAACTGAACGAGAAAAAAAAATAAAGTAATAAACTATAACATTTTATACTTTTCAAAGGTGCACCGTTTAAACTTTTTTTTCAACTGGACAACACTTTTACTATCTTTTATTTCAAGTCTTTTATTCATTTTAAGTCCTCTGTGGGACTTTGAAGTGAAACATTTTATATTTGACATTACAGACTAAAATAAGCATAATTTAACCAATATTCAGTTACTCAAGCTCAATTCATAATAAAAACACATGCAGCCTCATAACACGAGCAGGAAAAGACTGGTTCACTAACACACTAACCTACATGACTGATGATCTGTGACCTTCCCAAACGTGACGATAAAGTCATTAACATTTTTCACCTGCAGGGGGCAGTGCGACGTAAGGCATTTGATTAGCAGCTTTTCTAAAGCAACTGTCCATCCAACTGCAGCCCCGGAGACCCCACACACACACACACACACACACACACACACACACACACACACACACACACACACACACACACAACGCAAGGAGACCTGAACAAACTTCAGCTTGTTCAGAACAGAGCTGCCAGACTGGCACTTAACTGTTCTCTTCGCACAAACATAGGATATATGCATGCATGCCTGTCTTGGTTAACAGTTAAAAACCAACTTGAAATCAGTGTCCTCATGTTTGCCAGAAACATTATTTCAAATCAAGCACCAGAGTTTTTTTTCAAACAGTTATTAAAGTCAAGTGACAGACATAATCATAACACCAGAATTGCCAGCCTTGGGCATCTGACACTCCCTGCTCCAAAAACGAACCTCCTCAAAAAAACAGCTATGTATCGTTCAATAACTTATTGGAACAGGTTACCACCCCACATTAATATAGTACAAAGTAAATTGTCATTTAAATATGCTATAAAGAAACACTTGTTGTCATTTACTACATGACTAGAGTGTTATTTTTGTTTTTGTTGTATTTGATTTTGTAGAGTGGATTATGATCATGTGTTCTTTGTAATTTTATACTGTAGAATGCATTACATTGATTATTTATAATAATTTTTTATAGAATAAATTGCAATCATGTATTTCATTTTTTATACTGCTCAGTAAAACCTTTGTATATCGTGTATTGTATATTGTATATTATGTATTGTATGTTTTCTTTTTATGTGTATCAATCAATCAATCAAATTTTATTTATATAGCACCTTTCGTCCAAGTACATGAAATACAAGGTGCTTTGACATTGTGATTGAAAAATAAGCATAATAAACAAATAAAAACTGGGAGACCAAAAAGATAAAAACTGGGAGACCAATGCACCCTGACATACAATATAAAATATATAAAATTTATAAAGAGATAAAGGTTCAAGGATTAAGGCTAAAAAAAAAAAATCAGTCCACAACAATAAAAATAGTAAAAACATTATCATACATGTAAAAACATGTATGGACCCCAGGAAGAATAGCTGCTACTTAGGTAGTAGCTAATGGGGATCCTAATAAACAAATAAACAAATAAACACACACACACACACACACACACACTACACACACACACACACACACACACACACACACACACACACACACACACACATCACACACACACACACACACACACACTACCTGCTTTTCTGTTCATGATATTGGCTGACATCAAAGGTGTTACAGGGCAAATTGTACCTTGAATCTTCCTTTTCTTCTGCACTCAGCTGCTTTTCCAGTGTATGCTGTGTTTTAGAGAGGTGAAGCAGTGAATCTTAATTGGATTTTCATTGCTCAAAACAGTCCTTTAAACTACCATGAAATTATAAACTCTCCTCTGAGCTGTTTCCTGACAGAATCCCAAACAGGACAACATCCTAAAGGCTAGGTTTCTAGCAGCTAAAAGGGTTGGCGTTTTAGTCCTTTGAAATGAGTTAGTCTCGGCTGCTTAGAGATTAAATTCTAAAATCAGGTGCAAACATTTTCAGCCAAACACGAGTAAAGTAAAATGTTGAGCAGACCTTGAACAGCTTGCAGCTGCCTGTGGGAAACTTATTACAAATGTTTACTGGGAAGTTGCCATAAATTACCATCGAGTCAGTAGCTGAATCACTTGCAGCAACTTGTAGATTTCTTTTTGGAGCTTTAAAACAGAATGAATACAATCAATTCTCCTGGAGCAGGGTTTGTGTACCGTTGTTGATCCTGCATGTTTGTACAAAAGTGTCTAAGGGAGAGAGAAAAAAGGGCATGAATAATCAAAAGAAGGAAGAGAGCATGGGTAGGAGGTTCAGTATTGAGTTGAGGAATGTGATAACCTTCTAATCTTACCCTTAAATCATTAAAAAAATGAATCAGTTAGATTAAGCTGCATATGCATACAGTAAAATGCAGTGAGACAGCGAGTCTGAAAGGGAGGGCAGGTTTGTGTGTGTGATAGTGGGAGCGTATGTGTGAAGTCATTGTTCTCAGTGTTATCATCTTCCTCCAGACACGTGTCCAAAGAAGAACAGAGGCGCGTCAACATCTTCCGTTTATCCTTTATCCAAAGAGCACCTGCCGCACAAATGCAGTCTCTCATTCAAAACACACAAAACACAAGCATACACACGCATATAGTGCTGGGCGGTATGACCAAAAATTTATATCACGGTATTTTTCTAAATTATATCGGTTTCACGGTTTATCACAGTATTTTTTTTTCATGCACAACTGGGTGTTAACCACATTTTCTAATGATTTGGAAAGGAATTGCTGCAGTAAATTGGCTTAGAATGGCCTATTTTACTGTCATGAGGAGGAAATATTGTAGAAAAAAACATGAATGTCCACACTAGTATAAATACAGGTTTGCATGGCCTCACAAAATGATGCTGTTTACAATGAGGTGGCGGCATGATTCTAATGTAGTGAGAGAATCAGTCAGACAACACTTAAAGACTATCTTTTACAAAATTACAAGGTAGAAAAATAGTTATTGAACTTAAAAAACTCAAAATTTTTTAATTTCCCAGCATTATGTTGTTTTGGTTCCACCTTCTGGTGAATGTTAGGTAAAATTCTTATGTGGTTACTTTTTGGTTGGCCAACGATTTATGTTTGTGGTGCGCAACTGTTACGGGAGTCTATTTCCTTATATTACAACGCCGTTATTAATTGTTCGGTTTTTTTCCCACTTATTCCACCGAACACCGAAAGTGTTTTTTTTGCCATTTTCGGCCGAACAATTTCAGTTACCGAACAATTTCGGTTACCGAACAATCGGTGCATCACTACTGCTAAACAGTCCCCTCACGCGCGGCGGAATGTAGCGCCGCGCGGCATTCCCAACGTTGTGTACGCTACTGTACATACTCACCGGTATTACGGTATATGAAAAATTCATATCATAAGAAAAATAAACACCGGTATTCGGTATGACCCGGTATACCGCCCAGCACACACACGCATACACACATGGCCGCTAAAACCAGATAGAGTGAGCAGTGTTAGAGAAAAAGGGAAAGGAAGATTGCAAAGGTGGGAGGGAGAGAAGTAGAGAGAGAGAAGGATGGAGGGGAATAGAGAGAGTTGCGTATTAGATACCCCCCCATCTGATCCTCCTGTGTCTCAGGCTCTCATCTTCTAGCTGGCTAGCCATCGGCAGAGACAGAAACAGCCCCAGACAAGGACAACAAGGACAGTCTCCTCCACAATCCCAGCACTTTTTTCAGTTTATAAACTTTGCCACAAACAGCATCCCGGTTGTCCAAACTTCTGCCAGAGGCTGCAGGCTGAATACCTTTCCCTTTTTGAAGCATTCCCTAAACTCATTTAACAATGCGTTCCCCTAAGATCAGAGGGGACATCCCTCTCTTCTGGTGAAGACTGTGGAACTGCTGTGGAAGTCTCGGAAATTAAATATCCTCAATCTTACCATAAACTCAGTTTAAGAGGATCTTTAAAGTATGCATTGAGCAAAAAAATCTTGTTAGAATCTTGACATTGGGATATGCAGAAGTATGGGTTTTGGGTTGAACATAGCTCATCTGGACATGTCTGGTTCAACTCAAAGGGTAAGACCAGACTCCCTTTAGAGAAAGAAGAGTTTACTACTTGTATTAAGGATTTCATTTGTTCAATCACTACCCGGCACGTTGTGACTAGGGATGGGCGGTATGGACTAAAAAATGTATCACGATAATTTCTGGCATTTATCCCGATAACGATAAAAATGACGATAAAAAAAATACTAATTCAACTCCACCTTTGTAACTATAAATCTATCTCGCTCTCAGATCCACCATGTTTGTTACACAAAAACGTAAATTTATCCTTTTTTCTTTCTTTCTTTCTGGCTCATTTCTTTCTTTCTTTCTTTCTTTCTTTCTTTCTTTCTTTCTTTCTTTCTTTCTTTCTTTCTTTCTTTCTTTCTTTCTGTCTTTCTCTCTGGCTCATTTCTTTCTTTCTTTCTTTCTTTCTTTCTTTCTTTCTTTCTTTCTTTCTTTCTTTCTTTCTTTCTTTCTTTCTTTCTTTCTTTCTTTCTTTCTTTCTGTCTTTCTTTCTTTCTTTCTTTCTTTCTGTCTTTCTCTCTGGCTCATTTCTTTCTTTCTTTCTTTCTTTCTTTCTTTCTTTCTTTCTTTCTTTCTTTCTTTCTTTCTTTCTCTCTGGCTCATTTCTTTCTTTCTTTCTTTCTTTCTTTCTTTCTTTCTTTCTTTCTCTCTGGCTCATTTCTTTCTTTCTTTCTTTCTTTCTTTCTTTCTTTCTTTCTGTCTTTCTTTCTTTCTTTCTTTCTTTCTGTCTTTCTCTCTGGCTCATTTCTTTCTTTCTTTCTTTCTTTCTTTCTTTCTCTCTGGCTCATTTCTTTCTTTCTTTCTTTCTTTCTTTCTTTCTGTCTTTCTTTCTTTCTTTCTTTCTTTCTGTCTTTCTCTCTGGCTCATTTCTTTCTTTCTTTCTTTCTTTCTTTCTTTCTTTCTCTCTGGCTCATTTCTTTCTTTCTTTCTTTCTTTCTTTCTTTCTTTCTCTCTGGCTCATTTCTTTCTTTCTTTCTTTCTTTCTTTCTTTCTTTCTTTCTTTCTTTCTTTCTTTCTTTCTTTCTTTCTTTCTTTCTTTCTTTCTTTCTTTCTTTCTTTCTTTCTTTCTCTCTCTCTGGCTCATTTCTTTCTTTCTTTCTTTCTTTCTTCCTTTCTTCCTTTCTTCCTTCCTTCCTTCCTTCCTTTCTTCCTTTCTTCCTTCCTTCCTTCCTTCCTTCCTTCCTTCCTTCCTTCCTTCACATACGTTGTGCATGGATTTAACACAGAACCATAAATCAGTTTTACACAAAAACATCATCAACAGGAATTTATTGTTTTTATTGTGAGATACAAATTCTTACCGTGGGGAATTTTTTTGACGGTTTATCGTGAACGGTAAAATATCACCCATTCCTAGTTGTGACCCTAGGTTTAAGTAGCAAAGAAGACTGACAAGTAAATCCACAGCTTTGCCTTTTGATTCAACTCTTTTTAAACCAAAAGAGGATGTCAGTATCACTTTAAATCCTGTACCGGACCACCTGTGTGTCTTTAGACTCTTATATCCTCCACTAGTGAACAAGAATCCCTGATATTTGACTTCACCTTAAACCCCTGATTTATTTGTATTCCTATGCAAACCTAAAACACACACAGAAAAATGAATGCAAAGCATTACTGTAAAACTAAATAATTACATTCTGCAAGTTGGTTTTGGCATATGGCTCACACCCCATTAAATCAGAGAGGGAGCGATATGAGAAATAAGAGTATCAAAGACCTTGCAGAATTGATGAAGCAGCACTTGAACATGTCCCTGGCATTCTCCGGCTCATCAAACCCTCTGCCAAGTCAATTTACGCCATAATCAAAGACTGAGAAAGGCTGTGGTCCTTATGGAAAGATGCCACACCTTTCATTCAAGATGTGAGAGACCAGGAATAGACTAAAGCTGAAGACAACAGCGTGGGCACTTGACCTTAAACCATAAGTCACTCACATCCACTGGGTGACTGCAAGATGTAAATCTAGCTAATAGGTAAACAAAGGAGGGAATAAAGTGACATACAACAAATTCCAATGAGAAGATTTTGTACTGAATATAATTTAATGAATGAATGAACAAACAAATGAAGCACTGATTATTAAAATGACTCTGATCTCCTACAGTATTTGCAGTCAGTGGCTCCAACAGATTAAAGCAAATACAACTGCTCTCTTAGAATGTCACAATGTTTGCTTTTATAGAGGTTATCTGACTTTGGATGACATGCATTATATTAGCAGCATCTGGCTGCTATTAGTCTAATTCCTAAAGGAGCGATAAAGGTGTCCTTCATTTTTATCCACAGTGATTGTGCATTTTAGCGTAAGTAAAATAAATAATGACATAGTGTGATGTCATGCCCGCTTGATGACCTGAGGATGTGAAGATTGAGTCATTTAGAAACCTGTTAATTAACTTTTTTTATGTTGAATCATCTCCAGATACATAAAGTCTTAGTAATGACAACATGTGTACCTTCTGTTAGGTTCAAAAGTCATCACAATATTAATAACTTTAGAAAAAGACACCGGAAACTGTTAGAAATGATTTTCAATGCCTTCTGCAGAAGGTTGGAGAGAAGTCTGAGGAGCTGTAGGGCAACACGGCCCTCTCTTCGAACTCGTCGGCCTTCTGACAACTGGCTGTCTGCAGAGCTGGCGCTTTTATTGGTAAAACTGACAGGAAACTTGACCATATTTGGAACAGTGAATGGACAAAGGACAGATGACTTTTCAGTTGAAGAGGCTTGGTATGAAGAAACAAACAGACATCCTTAAAACACAAAGGGTCAAGGGGTCAACTAAAACAGTCCCTCTTTTGGAGTATTTGAACAAATGGTTCAAACTGACAATGGGGTATTTGTTGGACAACTCAAACTCAGGAAGGGCTTCGCTGTCATCTGTTAACATGTGATAACCAACAGTCAGCTTAAAGTCTTGAAACAACATGAAGGGTCAATAAATGAGCTCCTTCTGGACAAACAAGAACTCTGTGAGGCTTTGCACAGATGTGTCTAAAGACAATGGTTCAGTTGACCAACCAGGAAGTCAGCAGTTTTAACCTCCTGCGTGTCAAAGAATGTCACGATAAACACAGTCAGCTCTCTGACTTGACTTGATTCTGATACTCATAAGAACGAAACTTAATTCAAACTTTGATTAATCTGACACCTTCTTTTTCATGTAACTATGTCAACTTCTGAAACAAGAGGAAAGTGGAGGCTGAGTTGTTAGAAACTTTTCTCTCAAGCACACAATCATCAGCAGCACCAAGAACATCAGTATCCACCTCATAAACTCCCAAAGAACACTCTCCATGGTCATTAGCCATTACGCTTTAAATCTACCAGTAGGCTACCTCATAAACATCCAGAAGAGAGAGCATACTCAGTGATTCCTTTCTATTTCTCCATAAAAATGTGTTTCATTCAAAGGATGTATTTGCGTGTTTTGTTAGCTTAGGGTAAACAACACTGTTCTGTAAATTAATGAGCAACAAGTGTCTTTATTTCACACTCACATACAGTCTCACTCACACCAAAATGCAGAAAGTTATAGATCAACTGGCGAGTGACATATATGAACAGCATCAGGACATAAGCTGATGCTCACATGGCAAAGCTTGCACAGGGAGTTATGTGAGTATATGGAAGTATATTGCACATACTAATACAAAAGCATGACTCTGCAGATACACTTAGAACAACAGTCAATCAGTCATCCTCGCAACTGGACGAAGATCCTCCATTAAAAAAGTTCATTAGCTTAAGTACTCACAGAGGAGTTGGCACACACCCACATGTACACATTAAGACTGGACTTTCACAAAATATGGCTCTAAGAACTCAAAAAAAAGAAAAATCGATAAATCGTTAAAGCCAAAGGGTTCAAAGTGTTTAAAAAAACTAACGGCTTATAGTCAAAGTAGTATATATATATATATATATATATATATATATATATATATATATATATATATATATATATATATATATATATATATATATATATATATATATATATATATATATATATATATATATAAGCACTTGACCTCAAATCATAGGTCACTCACATCCGCTGAGAGTGCAAGATGTAAATCTCGCTACATATATTTACATGTGTGTGTGTGTGTGTGGATACATACATACACACACACACACACACACACACACAGACACACACACACACACACACTTTTGCCCAAAAACATCTCACAACCGTTTCAAGCCTTAATTTTCGATCATTTCATGAAGAGATAAAAAAATGTTTTACTCCAAATTTATGGGCAACACTGTTTATAATATATACTGTACAAACACACACACACACACACACACACACACACACACACACACACACACACACACACACACACACACACACACACACACACACACACACACACACACACACTCATATTTTTCCTTCTTCTTTTTGAGATAAGGGATTTGTTGGCATCCTCTTTTGGGTGCCGTCCAGCAGGTGCATCAAGGATGAAGAGTGCCTCTTAAAACATTGCATCCACAACAGTCTATCAGAGCAACATTTTTTATATTTCCTCTCTTTATCCAATTAAACTGCAAGGCTGATTCCTATGTAACGATTCAAAATTGGAGTAGAGGAAGTCAGAACTAATGTGAGAAGTCAACCTCAAGTTGCTGTCAGAGTATCTTTTTCACACAGCGGCCATGCTATATTGGTGTTAAAAAGAGTTCCCTTTAAAGCTACGGCCGTTACTCTTTGGATATTCACTCTGATCAAACAGCGATGGCTCAGCACCACATCAATGAGCATCCACATTGATGGGCACACGCATTGATGTGTGCATTGTGAATACTTAGGCTGACAGCAGGGAATCAATTTCAACCCCCTATTCTACCTCTGTACTTCCACACAGGATACTGACGTGCAGCAAAACTGCAAGATCAGTCCCACCTAGAATAACAAGTAGGATAAAACAGCTGTCTGTCTGGAGTGTATAGAGAAATCTAGTAAAGAATACAGAGCATTGAGATAAGAATCCCAGCTATTCTTTTGTTGCTGTGAAATCAGCAAGTGTGAATAGTAGGAATGGGCGATATTTTACCGTTCACGATAAACCGTCAAAAAAATTCCCCACGGTAAGAATTTGTATCTCACGGTAAAAACGATACATTGAGGAAATGAGCCTGAGAGAAAGAAAGAAAGAAAGAAAGAAAGAAAGAAAGAAAGAAAGAAAGAAAGAAAGAAAGAAAGAAAGAAAGAAAGAAAGAAATGAGCCTGAAAGAAAGAAAGAAAGAAAGAAATGAGCCTGAAAGAAAGAAAGAAAGAAAGAAAGAAAGAAAGAAAGAAAGAAAGAAAGAAAGAAAGAAAGAAAGAAAGAAAGAAAGAAAGAAAGAAAGAAAGAAATGGGCATGAAAGAAAGAAAGAAAGAAAAAAAAAAAGAAAGAAGAAAGAAATGAGCATGAAAGAAAGAAAGAAAGAAATGAGCCTGAAAGAAAGAAAGAAAGAAAGAAATGAGCCTGAAAGAAAGAAGAAAGAAAGAAAGAAAGAAGAAAGAAATGAGCCTGAAAGAAAGAAAGAAAGAAAAGAAAGAAAGAAAGAAATGAGCCTGAAAGAAAGAAAGAAAGAAAAGAAAGAAAGAAATGAGCCTGAAAGAAAGAAAGAAGAAAGAAAGAAAGAAAGAAAGAAAGAAAGAAAGAAATGAGCCTGAAAGAAAGAAGAAAGAAAGAAAGAAAGAAGAAAGAAATGAGCATGAAAGAAAGAAGAAAGAAATGAGCCTGAAAGAAAGAAAGAAGAAAGAAAGAAAGAAAGAAAGAAAGAAATGAGCCTGAAAGAAAGAAAGAAAGAAAGAAAAGAAAGAAAGAAAGAAATGAGCATGAAAGAAAGAAAGAAAGAAATGAGCCTGAAAGAAAGAAGAAAGAAATGAGCCTGAAAGAAAGAAAGAAAGAAAGAAAGAAAGAAAGAAAGAAAGAAATGAGCATGAAAGAAAGAAAGAAAGAAAGAAATGAGCCTGAAAGAAAGAAAGAAAGAAAGAAAGAAAGAAAGAAAGAAAGAAAGAAAGAAAGAAAGAAAGAAAGAAAGAAAGAAAGAAAGAAAGAAAGAAAGAAAGAAAGAAAGAAAGAAATGAGCCTGAAAGAAAGAAAGAAAGAAATGAGCCTGAAAGAAAGAAAGAAAGAAAGAAAGAAAGAAAGAAAGAAATGAGCATGAAAGAAAGAAAGAAAGAAAAAAGAAAGAAAGAAGAAAGAAATGAGCATGAAAGAAAGAAAGAAAGAAATGAGCCTGAAAGAAAGAAAGAAAGAAAGAAAGAAATGAGCCTGAAAGAAAGAAGAAAGAAAGAAAGAAAGAAGAAAGAAAGAAAGAAATGAGCCTGAAAGAAAGAAAGAAGAAAGAAAGAAAGAAAGAAAGAAAGAAAGAAAGAAAGAAAGAAATGAGCCTGAAAGAAAGAAAGAAAGAAAAGAAAGAAAGAAAGAAATGAGCCTGAAAGAAAGAAAGAAAGAAAAGAAAGAAAGAAAGAAATGAGCCTGAAAGAAAGAAAGAAGAAAGAAAGAAAGAAAGAAAGAAAGAAAGAAAGAAAGAAAGAAATGAGCCTGAAAGAAAGAAGAAAGAAAGAAAGAAAGAAGAAAGAAATGAGCATGAAAGAAAGAAGAAAGAAATGAGCCTGAAAGAAAGAAAGAAGAAAGAAAGAAAGAAAGAAAGAAAAAAGAAAGAAAGAAGAAAGAAATGAGCATGAAAGAAAGAAAGAAAGAAATGAGCCTGAAAGAAAGAAAGAAAGAAAGAAAGAAAGAAATGAGCCTGAAAGAAAGAAAGAAAGAAAGAAAGAAAAGAAAGAAAGAAATGAGCATGAAAGAAAGAAAGAAAGAAATGAGCCTGAAAGAAAGAAGAAAGAAATGAGCCTGAAAGAAAGAAAGAAAGAAAGAAAGAAAGAAAGAAATGAGCATGAAAGAAAGAAAGAAAGAAAGAAATGAGCCTGAAAGAAAGAAGAAAGAAATGAGCATGAAAGAAAGAAATGAGCCTGAAAGAAAGAAAGAAAGAAAGAAAGAAAGAAAGAAAGAAAGAAAGAAAGAAAGAAAGAAAGAAAGAAAGAAATGAGCATGAAAGAAAGAAATGAGCCTGAAAGAAAGAAAGAAAGAAAGAAAGAAAGAAAGAAAGAAAGAAAGAAAGAAAGAAAGAAAGAAAGAAAGAAAGAAAGAAAGAAAGAAAGAAAGAAAGAAAGAAATGAGCATGAAAGAAAGAAGAAAGAAATGAGCATGAAAGAAAGAAGAAAGAAATGAGCCTGAAAGAAAGAAAGAAGAAAGAAAGAAAGAAAGAAAGAAAGAAAAAAGAAAGAAAGAAGAAAGAAATGAGCATGAAAGAAAGAAAGAAAGAAATGAGCCTGAAAGAAAGAAAGAAAGAAAGAAAGAAAGAAAGAAAGAAATGAGCCTGAAAGAAAGAAAGAAAGAAAGAAAGAAAAGAAAGAAAGAAATGAGCATGAAAGAAAGAAAGAAAGAAATGAGCCTGAAAGAAAGAAGAAAGAAATGAGCCTGAAAGAAAGAAAGAAAGAAAGAAAGAAAGAAAGAAATGAGCATGAAAGAAAGAAAGAAAGAAAGAAATGAGCCTGAAAGAAAGAAGAAAGAAATGAGCATGAAAGAAAGAAATGAGCCTGAAAGAAAGAAAGAAAGAAAGAAAGAAAGAAAGAAAGAAAGAAATGAGCATGAAAGAAAGAAATGAGCCTGAAAGAAAGAAAGAAAGAAAGAAAGAAAGAAAGAAAGAAAGAAAGAAAGAAAGAAAGAAAGAAAGAAAGAAAGAAAGAAAGAAAGAAAGAAAGAAAGAAATGAGCATGAAAGAAAGAAGAAAGAAATGAGCATGAAAGAAAGAAAGAAGAAAGAAATTAGTCTGAAAGAAAGAAATATTCCCGTTGATGACACTTTTTGTATTGGTATTTTTTTATCGTTATTGGGTTAAATGCCAGAAATTATCGTGATACATTTTTTTGTCCATACCGCCCATCCCTAGTGAATAGTGTTTATTAGATTGGACACAGCATGAGTCATCTTGATCAGATGGATCAAGCGAGGCCTTGTTGCATGCTGACAGCCCCTGGATGTGAGCCAGAGCAGGACAGGGAGTTTTCCCTTCAGTTCTTTAAAAAAAAAAAGAAACTAACTATTATTTCATGTGTTCTACAAGCCCCAATCAGAAAATAGTAGTATTGTTGATCAAACACTAAATCTGTGAGCGTCATTTCTGAATTGTCTGTCATCTTCTTTAAAATATCGTTGAAGACTTCCATTAGGTTCTGTCTGCTGTACACGGTGCCGATGTAATCAGTCATTTACTGAATGACCTACAAGGTGAATTAAGTTGGTTATGACATTTCCAGACAAGCAAACCATAAAACATGTTGACCTATCATCTCTAGTGAGGCCATATTTCCTCTCTTTATACATCCCGGTATAAAGACTATAAGGTAATGCAAGTATAAGAGTAAGGCTGACTCTCCCTCAGTAAGCCTCTACAGTGCACTCAGACCCACTCTGTCCATAATGTTATCGATTGAAAGGTAAAAGCACACACCCTAGGGGCAGAGAAAGGCCACACACACAGCTAAGGTTACTCTGTATGCGTGTGTGTGTTTGGGAGGGAGATGGAGGGAGAGTGTGTTGCATGGCCCACTGGTAACCCAAACCTTCTGATAGGACTGAATCCCACTCCGAAACATAGGACGGGAGCAGATATAAGCGCTCATGCACCCGAGGTGGAGCTGTACAACGACATCCTAAAGTCGGAGGTAGGGCTGGGCGATATGGACCAAAAGTCATATCTCGATATTTTCTAGCTGAATGGCGATACTCGATATATATCTCGATATTTTTTCTGTGCCTTAATTGGGGTTTCCCCCAAAGCATTATAGCATAGCATCTCTGTTAGCATCTCTGTTAGCATCTCTGTTAGCTTCATTTTTTTCTGAGGCAAACCCTTAAAAAAACAGTCAGTTTTAATACAAAGCCTCGTGCCAAATGTCACACAGGTTCCTTTATTAACAGAGGTCTGCACAATATCAAAATGTATAAAACAAATGAAATAAAAATAAACTGCCTGCATATATAGAATAAAAATGCTTCTTGAATAAAATAAAACAAATATCCCTTTCCTGCATAACAATTACATTAAAATACACTGTAATTAATACAATGTAGACAGTAACAGGCAGACTTTTCCACTGAGGTTGACAGTTGTGCAAATAACAAAACATTTGTGCAAATCTCAAATAAAACATCCAAGTCAATTTGTCACAAAATAAGCTATATCAAATTCATTTTAAAAAAAAAATGTAAAAAAAAAAAAAAAAAAAAAAAAAAATATTTTTTTTTAATCGATATAAACGATATTGTCTCGTACCATATCGTGTTTGAAAATATATCGATATATATTAAAATCTCGATATATCGCCCAGCCCTAGTCGGAGGCTTTTATTTATCATAATAATCCCATTGCTACACAGGAGAAAAGTTAATTACCTTCCCCACCAACAGGCTCGAACATCCCAAACTGCTCCAAGACTTTGATGAAAAGACCCATGACCACCAGTACAGCGATCATCTCCAAGCCATCCAAGCTCAGCATCTTGTGGGTGGGCAGTGTGTCATCGCCCAGCACCGAGCCTCGGAGCCGGGTCGGGCTGGCCCCAGTCTGGCCAGGAACGCACCCAACCCGAGCAGCTCGTCCAACCTCAGCCCACCTGAGTTGTCTTCCACCCTCTTCTGCACTTTCATCCACTTCTGGCCAATCTCAAGTATTCTAACTTGAAAACAAGATCCGATTCTGCAAACAATAACAACTCTGAAAAGTATAACGGCTCACTTGACTGAACAGGTACTGCTCTTCAGTCTCCTGGAATCTGTCAAACTTTCATATTCCTCATTGAAAGACCGTTCCCTGCTCCGGCTACGGGCTGAAACACGGACATCCGAGCTTCCACTATACTTGGGCTAAAGTTTTAGCAAAGCACCCCCCCCTCCCCCCATTCTCCTCTCTTCTCAGTATTTTCTTCCAGGCCGTTGTCGAGTGATGGAATCTGGGGATGTGAAGTGCCTGCTAGTCCTTTGGCAGAGGTTGTCAGGAAGCAAATGTTGTGAGGGGGAGAGAGTGAGTGAGGGAGAGAGAGAGCCAGCGGATAAAAGAAGGGGAGAGGATGGGTGGGAGATGGCATAGAAAAGAGGGAGGGAGAAAGAGTAAGTGTGTGAGAGAGCACGCACAAACACACACACACACAGATTGTTTGAGGGTATGAGAGAGTTGAGGTATGCCCTTTCTCTCTCGCTAGTGACATTACTGTAATTGATATGTCTAATGTGGTTTCCTTGGTAACTGAAGAAAGTGGTATGAGCAGGTTTGAATAACATCAAGAAAGTATATCTATGCTCATCCAAGTTCATATCGACCGTGATCTAAAAAGTGTTTTTTAACGTATGGAGATGGGAGAATCTGTTTTGGAGCCTGGATGCTTGTTGGTCGATACAATTATCTCATTAACTTTTTTAATGTCTTGCTGTCAAAGTAGGGCTGGGCGATATGGACCAAAAGTCATATCTCGATATTTTCTAGCTGAATGGCGATACTCGATATATATCGATATTTTTTCTGTGCCATAATTGGGGTTTCCCCCAAAGCATTATAGCATAGCATCTCTGTTAGCTTCATTTTTTTCTGAGGCAAACCCTTAAAAAAACAGTCAGTTCTATGCAAAGCCTCGTGCCAAATGTCACACAGGTACCTTTATTAACAGAGGTCTGCACAATATCAACATGTATAAAACAAATGAAATAAAATAAACTGCCTGCATATATAGAATAAAAATGCTTCTTGAATAAAATAAAAACAAATATCCCTTTCCTGCATAACAATTAAATTAAAATACACTGCAATTAATACAATGTAGACAGTAACAGGCAGACTTTTCCACTGAGGTTGACAGGAGTGCAAAAAACTAAACATTTGTGCAAATCTCAAATAAAACATTCAAGTCAATTTGTCACTAAATAAGCTATATCAAAATCATAAAAAAAAAGAAAAAAAAAAAAGTAAAAAAAAAAGAAAAAAAATTTTTTTTTTTTTTTAAATCGATAAAAACGATATTGTCTCGTACCATATCGTGTTTGAAAATATATCGATATATATTAAAATCTCGATATATCGCCCAGCCCTATGTCAAAGCGCGATGAACAAAGGAATTCTGGCTTCGGAACAGAAAAAACTGAACTGGAGAGACAAAATAAACTGTATGCAGTAACTTTAGTCAAACACTGGGATTGCTGACGAAGTGTTATTGGAAATAATTGCTTGCATAAACACAGTCCTGCATAGAAATGATGATATCCTTGAAAAGCAGCATTCAAAAACCATATTGACAAAATGAATATCTCCCAAATGTATTCAGAATATTTAAATAAAGTTGAAGCAGAACCACATGGATGCAGTGCTTTAGCAGTAAGAGACTCTTAGCTATTTGGTTAATTAAATGCAGGTGATGACTTTTTTTTTCTGGACTAGGCGGTGTGTGTCTGTTGTGTCAGGATAAATTGGAATAAAACCACTCAGCCTCCGTATTCCAACCACATCCAGAGCAGACTAATACAAGTTAGCCTGCAACAACTGCAGAGAGGTAGAACTAAAAACATAAGCCACCATCCAATAATGAGATTGCTGGGATATTGTTTACCCATTTGGTAACACCCTTAACTTTCTGAAGCTCTTCTTGCAGACTTTTTTTTTTCGTTATTTAAATGCAGAGGTGGGTAGAGTAGCCAAAAACTGTACTCAAGTAAAAGTACTGTTACTTCAGAATAATATTACTCAAGTAGAAGTAAAAAGTAGTCATCCAAATAATTACTTGAGTAAAAGTAAAAAAGTACTTGGTGAAAAAACTACTCAAGTACTGAGTAACTGTTGAGTAACGTCTGATTTATTTTTTTAACACAACGATTCAAACAGACAAAAGTACAAAATAATCATCTTCAGGGAAATTAATTAAAATAAAAAATAATAAAAAATAATCTTTAAGTAAATTAAAGTACTTTAATACATAATAAAATAAATAAAATAACAGAATAAAAAAATAAATTAAGCACAAGTAGCACAAAATTTCAAGCTTTTGTACTTTTCTTTTTTAACCAGGCAGAACTAGAACAACATGAACTCATAGAAACTGTGTGTGTGTGTGTGTGTGTGTGTGTGTGTGTGTGTGTGTGTGTGTGTGTGTGTGTGTGTGTGTGTGTGTGTGTGTGTGTGTGTGTGTGTGTGTGTGTGTGTGTTTGCATGTTTTGTCACATATACACAGACTCAAACATTTTTCCCAAAGAATCACTCAGTGATGTCATGAGATTGACACGTACGTGGATAAAAGGGATAAAAGAAAAGTAACAGCTCAACGTAGCCTAATGTAGCGGAGTAAGAGGAACAGTTTCTTCTTCACAAATCTACTCAAGTAAAAGTAAAAAGTATAGTGATTCAAAACTACTCCTAAAAGTACAAAATTTCCCACAACTTACTCAAGTAAATGTAACTGAGTAAATGTAACTCGTTACAACCCACCTCTGTTTAAATGACTACAAAAGTTCTCATGAAAACACACAACTTGGTGCCTTTCTTTTAGTCAGCAAGTGAAATGACCATATCCTGAGTCCAAGCATCAACAATTTATCAATGCAGACCACCATGTGATGCTCTGCCTCTCTGTGCCTCCCAGAGAGGGTATCACCTCGCCGTATGCAGCAAAAATAACTGAATTGGAGGGCAAAAAAAAGGTGTTTGTTTTTCCTTTCTCCTGCTCTGGAGAAGGGAACAATGTGGAGAGGCAGTGGTTTGAAAAATGTGTTACATCTGCATACGCCGCTGCTGTCATTTCTCTTTCCGACATTCCTGCCGCTTATTTACACTTGGGCGATACAGAAGCATGCCTCATTACAGTCCTATACAGTCTGAAAAACAGCGGCAGCGTGTGCGTGCGGGTTATGTTTGTTGCCACAGACACAAAAAATGTCACACAAGTCAGACAATATGACAGGAAAGCTTCCCTAATGTGACAGATTCCACTCAAATGTGGTGTTGAGGCAAACAAAACCCCCACCGTTTTCTGTGTGTGTGTGTGTGTGTGTGTGTGTGTGTGTGTGTGTGTGTGTGTGTGTGTGTGTGTGTGTGTGTGTGTGTGTGTGTGTTTTATTCAAGCAGAGTTCTGATTGCATACAAGGTAAATGGAAACAGAAATATTGAACCACACACTCACAACAGAGACAGAAAGAGAAATCCGAGCCCGACCCGCTGGCTGAAAAAGATTCCTAGACTTACTTACTGAAGATCTCTCATTTGAGTAGAGAGATGAGAACAAAGAAAGGAGACAGGTTGTTGCGTGAGACACTGTGGCAAGAGAGAGCAATGACAAGAGAGAAAAGACAAAGAAAATGAATGTGAATGAACAAAGGAAGGACAAACAGGATTGCAAATAAGGTCAGATCAGGCAAGTGGCCTCTAGACTTTATTACCCATCCTGGACGCTTTTTCACCTCCTTCTAGCTGTCACCACAGAAAACTGGATCAGCACATGTGTATTCTACTCCTCCATTGTTCTCCAAACCCAATTTATGTACTGTTTTTTAATTAATAATAAGAAAATACAAATATAGAACTGCATATTCTTTTAATTTCAATGTATGAAGAAGAAAACCCACCTGGTCCTGACTGGGTCTTACAACTGAGTAGATACAACAGCACATGACATTTATTATTCAACAAGAGGTAAACCAAAACCCTAACTATTAAGAGTCTAGGATTCACAGTTGGAAAGATTATTCACTAGTAGGAAATAGGGCTGTTCGATTTTGCCCAAAAATAAAATCTCGATTTTTTTCTCTCAAAATCTGATTTTCGATTACGATTACGATTATTTTGTGAATTGACAAAAGGCAAAGAAATGATTTCAAATATGCTGTTTTTTTATTGAACATTTGCCCCATTGGGCTTTAAGTGCAAACTTTGCTCTTATTAAACCAAAAATGAATGAATAAAGTGCAAAACTCTGTAAAATAAGTTGAAAAAAAGTTTTAAAAAATATAATAAAATATAAAGTTTTATCTCTGAAAAAAAAATCAGCAAATCAACACTTGCAAACATACAGTAAGTTATATTTCCAATTAAATAAAACAAGACATTTTCTAATTAAACTAAACTGGGTCTTTGCATGCTAAATAATAATGCAACCCATGAAGGAGGTAGAGGTGTGGAATGTCAGTCATTACATTTGCTATTCACATTTGCAAGTTTCTTGCAAGGAACACGAGCCGGTCTACGGCATCTGGCTTGAGGGATGCCCGGTGGCATGTTACAACGCCCCCTCCTACACTAAAGAGCCTCTCCCATGGGGCACTTGTCGCAGGTATTGAGAGCTATTTCCATCAATCATTAATATGGTATCAATCATTAATATGTATGCAGACAAGGTAAAAAAAAAATTAAAATTAAAAAAAAAAAAAGTGAAAAATCGATTTTACGATTTTCACGTTTTAACATCGTTCTAATTACATAAACGCGATTACGATTTAAAATCGATTAATCGAACAGCCCTAGTAGGAAAACTGAGGACAGTTGCTAAACTCTCCGGAGCGGGTGCCCCAGCAAGTGCAGCTCAAAGTCAGACTGATCAGAGAAATACATAAAAAATCAACAACAAAAAACAGAACGCTACGTGAGACGCTACAGGCTTCAGTTAGCATGCCAAATGTAAAAGTTCACCACAACCCAATGAGATCAAAACTAAAAGAGTGCCGTTTGTCGCGTAGGGTTGCCAGGAGGAAGACAGGAGCTTCCTCACTCTGAAGAGAAGAATTTAGCACCACGGCTGAAGTTTGCAAAGACTTTGAAAGAACAAACCAAAAGACTCCTGGAACAATGTTCTTTGGACGGACGACAAGGTGAAGATAAATGCCCATAATGCACAGCAGCGCATAGGAAGTCAACACAAATTCTTAACATGACGTAGGGCTGCACGATTAATCGTTAAAAAATCGCGATCTCGATTCATGCTTGAACGCGATCTCATTTCCAAATGACGACGATTTAAAAAAAAAAATTTTTTTTTTTTTTTTTTTTTTTTTTTTTAAAGATGGCTGCATAAAAAAGGACTAGGCCTATGTTCTAGGTTGTTGTAGTCCTGTCATGGTCAACTATCATGTTGTCATGTTTGTTATATTTTGTTAATGATTGTGGATTACATTTGGAGAAACATCTACCTTTCTCATCACCTGACACATATTGCACATAAATATTGTTAAAATTGTTATTGTTAAAATTATTTAAAGACAAGAGAGATGTTTATTGTTTTTATGTTCAATGTCAGCTGTTACAGCAAAAAGCAGCCAGAGGAATAATTTGTTGCCTCAGAACTACAGGATCTGTTACAAGTCCCCTTTCTGAAAGGGTGTTCAACTCAGGGAGGAACAAATATTGTTCAAAATTGTTATTATTGTTTAAATTATTCAAAGGTTTGTGTAAAGAAGACAAGAGATGTTTATTGTTATTATATTTTTGTTCAGCTGTTGCAAAGTTAAAGTAATAAGTGCAATAAATTTTATATTGGAAAAAAATCGTGAGAGAATCGTGATCTCAATTCTAAGCAAAAAAATCGTGATTCTCATTTTGTCCAGAATCGTGCAGCCCTAACATGACGTGTCAAGCGTGGCAGTAGAAGGTTCATTATTTGCTTCCCAGACACTTCAGTTGGACCAGTTAAACTAAAGAGTTTATTTCAAGTTGTTGCTGATAAAGATGGTTGTGGAAGCTACTGAATCATCTGGCCCCCTTAGATCTGTACAAAGTTTCTGCATTTTGGCTTAGTTTTTGTTACAGAATAATGACAATCACATGTTTACATTCACCTAAGATTGAATAAAGACCCAGTAGGTCCCACAGGCAGGAAACCTGGTCTGAGAATATAAAGATAGTTTGCCTTTCCATTCAACTGTACAACTGTACTGGTCTTTATCAACACAAGGTTGATAAAGACCGGTTTTCCTGTTTAATGAAGTGAAAGGTATAACGTGTTCTGCTGAACCAGCACTTCCCCAACTACTCATATAACATTAAAGCAGCTCTGTGACAACCTGAGCTACATCATCTCCGATCTGTCATCCCACCTCCGTATTTTACCAAAAAACGACATGTAATGAACCCACAAAAAGCCTCCTCTGAAAATATATATTGCATTTTCAGGGAAATGCTTATATAATAACTGCATTTCAGTGGCTATCAAATGGACATTGACAGTCTTATTTGAGTGTTTAGGGCTTACGGGAACGTTTTGCCATTCACGATTGAAAGTAATTCTGTTTCTGACTTCCAGCTGTATTTTCGTTATTACAATTAAAGATTTATGTACTGTAACAGCATTAATATTTCATTCCAGACTGGAAAAGCACCATGAATGCAGATTGCAGTAAAGACTATGACTTTTTGAGTCTGGCAATAAGAAATCAGCTTTGAAATGTGACTTTTTCCTGCTTTTTAACAAGAAATTGACCGAACATGGCAATAAAGGTGTTAATTGTTGGATGTGTAAATCTTATCTGGATCAAGATACAACTTCAGCATCATAACAGTGTATTATTAATAATATATGGATATTATTTGGAAGCATCAGAGGAAAAATGTTGCTGTTTAAATCAGGAGTAAAGGTCAAAGAACCACAGAGAAACGGGAAATGACTATGACATGACTTTGAGACGACCTTCTGAAAAGTTACCATCAAATTTACTTTCATACAGTACCTCTTAGTCTGTTTCAGCTTCCTGAGGCATGTCAGACTGCAGTGTCTTCAAAAGCAGATCATCTTTAACTCTTTTTTTTTAACTGATACTCGAATATGAAAGTATTGTAATCAGTCAGCATGGAAAACACAATCTACAGACTTTCCCCTCCGGTTTGTATTGATTTTTCCAAATTTGTCCTGCTGCTAAATATACTGCAAAAGATGCTGTGAGACGTGGCCACTGAGGGAGGGCGTATCAACTGATACGTGCTGAACCCTGTTGTTCACATTTGTGCTGTTGGGTTCATGAGAGACTATGACGAAAGGCTTTATTGACTCATGTGTCAGCATTTACATGTGCTGTTTGTATGTGTCAAACTATAGGACTCGGGAGAATGTTAGGATTTATGAGGTTTATGAGATCACATCAGGTTGATGGATTGTGAGATGAAGCTGTTAAGAACGCTTTATGAAAGATTAAAGGAGCTGTATGTAAGAGCAATAATAAAACAAATCATAAAATGACCCCGATATGTCAACAGACATTTAAAAATCATGTTCATTTCAAATACTTATGTCACTGACAACAGCACTCAAGCCAGGATATTCCAGTTTAAAAAGAGGAGTTGCAGCCCTCAACTGATGTTTATGTTGAAGCTCCACCCTCCACCTATCTCCCAATCACCAAGTCAGTATTGTTTCTGAAGCTCCACCCTCCACCTATCTCCCAATCACCAAGTCAGTATTGTTTCTGAAGCTCCACCCTCCACCTATCTCCCAATCACCAAGTCAGTATTGTTTCTGAAGCTCCACCCTCCACCTATCTCCCAATCACCAAGTCAGTATTGTTTCTGAAGCTCCACCCTCCACCTATCTCCCAATCACCAAGTCAGTATTGTTTCTGAAGCTCCACCCTCCACCTATCTCCCAATCACCAAGTCAGTATTGTTTCTGAAGCTCCACCCTCCACCTATCTCCCAATCACCAAATCAGTATTGTTTCTGAAGCTCCACCCTCCACCTATCTCCCAATCACCAAGTGAGTATTGTTTCTGAAGCTCCACCCTCCACCTATCTCCCAATCACCAAGTCAGTATTGTTTCTGAAGCTCCACCCTCCACCTATCTCCCAATCACCAAGTCAGTATTGTTTCTGAAGCTCCACCCTCCACCTATCTCCTAATCACCAAGTCAGTATTGTTTCTGAAGCTCCACCCTCCACCTATCTCCCAATCACCAAGTCAGTATTGTTTCTGAAGCTCCACCCTCCATCTATCTCCCAATCACCAAGTCAGTATTGTTTCTGAAGCTCCACCCTCCACCTATCTCCCAATCACCAAGTCAGTATTGTTTCTGAAGCTCCACCCTCCACCTATCTCCCAATCACCAAGTCAGTATTGTTTCTGAAGCTCCACCCTCCACCTATCTCCCAATCGCCAAGTCAGTATTGTTTCTGAAGCTCCACCCTCCACCTATCTCCCAATCGCCAAGTCAGTATTGTTTCTGAAGCTCCACCCTCCACCTATCTCCCAATCACCAAGTCAGTATTGTTTCTGAAGCTCCACCCTCCACCTATCTCCCAATCACCAAGTCAGCATTGTTTCTGAAGCTCCACCCTCCACCTATCTCCCAATCACCAAGTCAGTATTGTTTCTGAAGCTCCACCCTCCACCTATCTCCCAATCACCAAGTCAGTATTGTTTCTGAAGCTCCACCCTCCACCTATCTCCCAATCACCAAGTCAGTATTGTTTCTGAAGCTCCACCCTCCACCTATCTCCCAATCGCCAAGTCAGTATTGTTTCTGAAGCTCCACCCTCCACCTATCTCCCAATCGCCAAGTCAGTATTGTTTCTGAAGCTCCACCCTCCACCTATCTCCCAATCACCAAGTCAGTATTGTTTCTGAAGCTCCACCCTCCACCTATCTCCCAATCGCCAAGTCAGTATTGTTTCTGAAGCTCCACCCTCCACCTATCTCCCAATCGCCAAGTCAGTATTGTTTCTGAAGCTCCACCCTCCACCTATCTCCCAATCACCAAGTCAGCATTGTTTCTGAAGCTCCACCCTCCACCTATCTCCCAATCACCAAGTCAGTATTGTTTCTGAAGCTCCACCCTCCACCTATCTCCCAATCACCAAGTCAGTATTGTTTCGGCATCCGGGTTGCCAGCTCGGCTCTAATTATGGCAGCCATGGCAGCCTACGTTCCTGCTGCATTCTGCAGCCTACCTGGCAACCTCTGGTCGGGGGGAGGAGGGGGAGGGTACACGCCGCTCAACAATATTTTGAAAGTGACTGCAGTACCAGTTTTGGACAATTCTTACAGACGGCTCCTTTAAAGGAAGGCAATAATTGTATCTAAAAAAAACATGTAAGAAAGACACAATGAAATAAAGTAGAACTTCCACTACGGTGAAGGTCAAAACTAAATGACAGTTAAGACGCTTTTGTTGTGCTTTGCTTTATAGATCCTTAAATGCATTCCCACTAATCCATAGCATGTGCTAATTGAAGAACACAAGTATTGATCAGTACGGTTTGACTGACCATGCCTAACAGCAAGGACTCCACAGGCACACACACACACACACACACACACACACACACACACACACACACACACACACACACACACACACACACAACGAGAGAGAAAAGCTTCCGAGAGAACAGATGACCTCAAACTAGTACGATTAAAAAGATCACACCCTTTCTCTCCTGAGACTTTTACGTGACGTGAGGTCACAGATAAACAGCCGGGAAGCATTTTCAATAAAAACTAAAATCACTGCCCATTATAGTCTGTCCATTAAGGCTGTGTTTTGTCATCATGAGCTGAACCACACAGACGATCAATAAAACATATTGTAATACAGCATGATAGAAGGCAAGGTCTGAATGAAAAAATCAAAACAACAACTAATAAATAAAAGATACTGACGTTTTTCAGCTACACTGGGAAATCCAGGGATCAAACAGTTTCTGACTTTTCACATTATACAGTAGTAAAGGGTCAAATTTGATCTGTGTGCAATTGCTGACGTTCCCTAACCCACATGGTTGCTACGGTAACCTACACCTGTAGAATGGGTCAGCACCCACGGCAACTGGGTTTGCTGCTGTGGCAAAGTTCATGTGGAGTCACGGTGGGAACATTTTTACAGGTTTATAAAGCACCAGAGAGGAGGGTACGTTTGTGTGCTACACGTGTTAGCCGCTATGTCAGGACAGTGGGTTTCCAGGTCCATGCAGCTTACCTGTTGCTTGTTTAACGGGAGAATCTCTCCTCATTACCATCCTCTGGTAGATGTAGCGGTTGTTTGTGTCACAGTGCGAATGACACACAAGACTATTTGAGATCCCGTTAGAGCAAGCAGACTGTTCAGATTGGTATGCATCTGTGCAAATCTGGTTGGAAGCACATTTCCATTCAATCTGGAAAAATTGCATTTTCATGTGGCTCCTCTGGGTGTCAATAAAGATTGATTTAGATAGAACGTGGAACTAACAGTGCTAACAGTGCAAACATAGCCTCAGGGAATTCAAATTAAGTGAAAAAAGTGCATTTGTTAAAGTGCATTTGTTAAAATCATCCCATAATTCTAAGTACAGTAGTTATAGCTCCCTTTTCAGTCCTTGTAACAACCTCACTAGTTACATCTCTTTCTAAATAATACCTTTTGTGCTTTTTTTGTTTTCTGTGTGCTTTATACCTGGATGCACGCTCTCTTTTTGTTACCATGTAAGCTCATTACATTTAAAGAAAGAGGATGAGTCTAAATGCATATCGGAGTGTAAAAAAGGGTCATCTTTAGCTTGAGTTAAGCTTGTCAGGGATCCTTCATTTCCAAAACACCTGTGAAATCTTTCAGCAGGCTACTAGCGACAGATTTCACACTCTACATCCCTGCGGGCAGCTCTAACTCGACAAGGAATTAACTGTATGGATGTCAAACTAAATTCTCAAATGTTGCTTACAGAAAACACCACTCACCTTTCCTCTTAAACAGCCAGTAAGACACTGGGAATATTGACATAAAAATGAGTGAATAAAAGCCTCCAAAGCTGTCTTCAGGGTCTCCCAGCATGACCAGCGACTGAAAAGGCCACCTATGCAGCGCAGGTGAGTGAATAAGGTCGCAGCAGTGTGTGACTGTGTTAGGAGACAGCTATATTGCAGGTAATTAATCAGCATTACCAGGCGTCTCTTCCATCTGTGGGCGTAATCAAACACTATAGTTTGCTGCATGTACTGTGTTGTTCACACCCATACATGAGCAAACATGCTGCCATGGATCACCTGCTCTGAAAGGATGCCCTGTATTGTCCCTTCATGACACCACGGCATGGATGAGATATACAAAACAGGCATTTATCAACAAAACAGCCTTAAACTCCACTCAGTAGCAGTGTGCCTTGGAAAATAGCACTGTTGTATTAGTTATGCACCATGGCAGCAAACAATACACCAGGAACTGTGACCTGCAGCACAGACTCCAACAACAACTACAGTGACAGAAACTGGAAATACAGCTGCAGGAAATGGAGGGTCTCTGCAACAAAACACTAACGTAGCAACAAAAACAGTCTCGTATTCAGGGTTCGAAAAGAACAATGTATTATTTATGCCTCGAATCAAATGTGGAGTGTCTGAACTTTGAATTTCACAGTGCCAGTGAGCAGGTGCTGGGTGGATAAGAACCTACTGGGAGAGAAGAAAGAGAATGAGAGAGAAGGTGTTGGGGGAAGAAGAAAAGAAGACCAGCAGACTGTACGAAAGGAAAGGGAATTACAAAATAATATAGAAGTGAGTCTGACAAGAAGGAAAGAAAGATGCCGGTGAAGGTGTACTGGGAACATATGGGCTGCAGAAAGTGAAACAAACAACTGCACGCCCGTCACTGGGCTTTAACTGCAACACGTGCAACTTCAATCAACCTCCAGAAGAGGTCAGTGTGGATTAAAGCATTTACCTACGCCTCAAACACACGTCTGCCCTCTGGCGTCTTTTATATAGACATATGCACATTCAGGCTCTATTTTCTTCTGTCTTTCAGATGTGATTGAAATCCTAAATAACATGGAGCCGTTTTTGCAATATCTGCATTTGTACAGTATCACATCAGCCGAGAGTGTAAGTGAGCAGTGATTTTAATGAGTTGTTGACCATGTGGTTTGGAAGGATAAGGCAACAGCTGAGACACTGATTGAATCAATGGTGTATCTGTAAATAAAAAGAAAAAAATAACCTGTACTCTGATCTGTTTATGTAACAAAAGTGCATGGATTTCAGGATTTATGGTATGTGTTCTGTCTCCTCATCTGATCAAGACAGTAATTGCCAAATGAAATCAGCATTCTGACTAATACTGAGCTAACATAGGCAGTACTCGAGATGTAAAAAAAAATCAGGGGGGATGGTGGATTTTATCAGATGGGGACAGATCATTTTTGCTGATACAAATAATATAACATATTACAAATAATAGCAGTGACCAAAACAGCTGCAGAAATACTGCAGGAATGACATAGCAGCAGTTAAATGCAGCCTTCTGTAAGCTTTAAATATCCACTGGGCTTACATCAAATACATCAAAACACAACAATAAAAAACACTTTTCTGAACTTATCAATATGACTCTGTCCTTCACAGGATAAGTAAAATGGATCACTGCAAAAACTCACAATCTTAACAAGAATATTTGTCTTATTTCTAGTTAAAATGTCTCATTTTAGTAAAAAAAAAACACTTAAAACAAGACTCATCACTGGAAAAAACAACAATTTTCACCTGTTTCAAGTATTTTCACTTGAAATAAGTAGAAAAATCTGCCAGTGGAACAAGATTTTTCTGCTTGTAATGAGAAGATAAATCTTGTCCCACTGGCAGATTTTCCTACTTATTTCAAGTGAAAATGTACTTGAAACAGGTGAAAATTGTGAAATAAGTTATTTTTCTGGTGTTATTTTTCTGGTGATGAGTCTAAATGTTGAAATAGCAGTAAAACCACATTCATTGATGAAATGACATAAGGGATGGAAAGGGGGGATGACAGTTTTACAGGGGGGAGGATTTGGACCGTTTTTATTTCAGGGGGGGATGCCATCCCCCTCATCCCCCCTCAACTCGAGTACTGAACATAGGGCATGTAATGATGTCAGGATCATCTGGTGGCATGTGCATGAATGGCTCGGTGGACAACAGGGCAGCGAACACAACGTACACGTGGGTTTGATGCAACGCTGACTCAGCATGCTAATCAAAACGCACAACATGGTCCAGCCTACAGCAAAGGGACAAAATCATCTGTACTGCATACAAACCCCCCCCGCAAAGTCACAAGGGCTGGACAGGCAGTACAATCCTGGTGTGTGTGTGTGTGTGTGTGTGTGTGAAGGCTCTCAAGCACATGATTATGCACAGGCAAGACGGATATCTGGAATCTTTGGAAACAGCTTGTTCGGGTCAATATGTGCAACCAGTTGTTTGCATCTGGGAAGAAGATATAATGTTGGTAACGAAGGAGAGAGTCAAAGCGATGATATTCTCTGAATGCCAGACTCGGTCAAAGGCTCCTTTATGTTTAACCTGTCAACTGTCAGCGAAGACAGCGAGCAAGAGTGAGTAGTCTGACAGTGTGTGTGTGTGTGTGTGTGTGTGTGTGTGTGTGTGTGTGTGTGTGTGTGCGTGCGTGCGTGCGTGCGTGCGTGCGTGCGTGCGTGGGTGTGTGTGTGGGTGTGTGCGTGCGTGCGTGCGTGCGTGCGTGCGTGCGTGCGTGCGTGCACGCGGGTGTGTGTGTGGGTGTGTGTGTGTGCGTGCGTGCGGGTGTGTGGGTGTGTGTGTGTGTGTGGGTGTGTGTGCGTGCGTGCGTGCGTGTGTGTGCGTGCGTGCGTGCGTGCGTGTGGGTGTGTGTGTGTGCGTGCATGTGTGTGTGTGGGTGTGTGTGCGTGCGTGCGTGTGTGTGCGTGCGTGCGTGCGTGCGTGCGTGCGTGTGGGTGTGTGTGTATGTGTGTGCGTGCGTGTGTGCGTGCGTGCGTGCGTGCGTGCGTGTGTGTGTGCGTGCGTGCGTGTGTGTGTGTGTGTGTGTGTGAGAGAGAGAGAAAGAGAGAGAGAGAGACAGAAAGAGAGAGACAGAGAGAGGCTGTCGTCATGGACACAAAACACAGCATCAATTCTTTAGGTTTGGGTGCACACAAAGCCACACACATCTACCACATCCTTTTTCCTTTTTCTTTAAACACACACCCAGGTATCGCTTCCCTTTCATCTGTTATATTTTTCATTGGTGAATGTATTGATCCATCATACGTATAAGATGATAGCACACACTGAAACGTGCACACACACACAGCACATCTTCTCCCCCATCACACACAGTTACTTTTCCACATTCCCGTCTCGTTGATATTACATCGTGGACATGACATACCTCATTATCACGGCGATGCAGGCTGTGCTGCCCATTAGTATTCTGCTGCGCAGACACACAAACAAACACATACAAACAAAAGCTTGTACAAAAACTGGGGTGGCCGCTTCCTATTAAGATTATTATTTCAGATCCAGTTAATCCAACACTGTCTTTGGAGCCAAGATAGTAAAATTGTTGAAGAGAATACTGGTTCTACATTAGCTGAATCATGTCTTGCCCACAGAAATATGAGTGGCCCGTAACATAATCCCCCATTGTGTTGTACCTGTCTAATTAAGCTTCCTATTTACAAATGATGTTCGTTATTGTTCATTCACTCGTGCAACACACCATTCCCCTGAGCGGTTTAGTTTATGGGAGTGTCTCCAGGTTTCAAAAGGAAATTCCTCCAAATTCTCCTCATTTTTCCCTTCACCAGCAGCAGGAGCCAGCTACTCGTGCAGAAACATGAATAGGGCTTCTATCCGACTCTGAAAAACCCAGAAGACCATATGCGGCTTTCTGCTGGAGAAATTCTTCTGTCATGGATTAGCTTCGGGGAGCTTAGAGGACCCAAAAACAGCCTTGCAGGCAGAACGAACCTGAAGGACATCCATATATCCATCCATCCATTTTCTATACCCGCTTTATCCTTTGCAGGGTCACGGGGGTCTGCTGGAGCCCCAGCTAATTACAGGCCAGAGGCAGGAATCACCAGTCCATCGCAGGGCCACATATACACACGCACACCTACGGGCAATTTAGAATCACCAATTAACCTACTACGCATGTTTTTGGACTGTGGGAGTAAGCCAGAGTACCCGGAGGGAACCCATGCAAGCACGGGGAGAACATGCAAACTCCACACAGAAAGACCCTGCTGGGCCCGGGAGTTGAACCAGGAACCCTCTTGCTGTGAGATGAAACAAAACAACATAAATACTTACAACAATAAACATAATGCAATAGGGCTGTTCGATTAATCGATTTTAAATCGTAATCGCGATTATGTAATTAGAATCGATTTTTCACTTTTTTTTTTTTTTTTTTACCTTGTCTGCACACATATTAATGATTGATACCATATTAATGATTGGTGTAAATACCTCTCAATACCTGCGACAAGTGCCCCATGGGAGAGGCTCTTTAGTGTAGGAGGGGGCGTTGTAACATGCCACCGGGCATCCCTCAAGCCAGATGCCGTAGACCGGCTCGTGTTCTTTGCAAAAAACTTGCAAATGTGAACAGCAAATGTAATGACTGACATTACACACCTCTACCTCCTTCATGGGTTGCATTATTATTTAGCATGCAAAGACCCAGTTTAGTTTAATTAGAAAATGTCTTGTTTTATTTAATTGGAAATATAACTTACTGTATGTTTGCAAGGGCTGATTTGCTGATTTTTTTTTTCAGAGATAAAACTTTATATTTTATTATATTTTTTAAAACTTTTTTTCAACTTATTTTACAGAGTTTTGCACTTTATTCATTCATTTTTGGTTTAATAAGAGCAAAGTTTGCACTTAAAGCCCAATGGGGCAAATGTTCAATAAAAAAAACAGCATATTTGAAATCATTTCTTTGCCTTTTGTCAATTCACAAAATAATCGTAATCGTAATCGAAAATCGGATTTTGAGAGAAAAAAATCGAGATTTTATTTTTGGGCAAAATCGAACAGCCCTATAATACAATAAATAGGAAAAATGAATAAATAGCAGTACTTGCATAATAAAAATTTGCTCACTTGGGACTAAAAGCAAATGGGGTAAAAAGAAAAAGTTTTTAGGAGAGGTTTGAAACGATTGAAGGTATTAAAAGGTAAACTGTTACTCAAGTCCAGGGGCCGACTCGGGAGACGCTGTCACTTCTGTTTTTTAGTCTTGGATCTTAGAACATCCAGGAGTAACTGGCTAGCAGACCTTAGTGCTCCAGATGAAGTATGAGATGTCGAGAGTTCACACAAAAAGGGTGGTGCCATGCATTTGACGCACTTAAGTAAGGACATTCAAATCTTAAAACGGATCCTGAAATGGACAGGAAGCTGCTGTGAAGAGGCGAGTGCTGGAATGATGTGATCACTGCTGACTGCGTTGTTTTGTATGGTCTATAAATGACAAAGTGGTAGCTGATCAAGATGACTATACAAAGTACTACAATAATGTAGACGAGCATGAATACCTTCAAGTGACGGGACGTACAGTATGCTTTTACCCGACTGAAGGTAGGAAACCCCAGCTGTCGCTGAAACTGCTTAGTAATTACTGTCCATACGTGCAGGACACAGGATCTACTGCATACGGGTGCGGGAATCATTGTAGGCACGCAGGAGGCTTTGAAAATTAGCACCCATCACTCATCCATATTGTGTGGTGGCGGGTCGGTTTGCTCGACCAATCAGCAACTCTGGCAGGTTCTTCAAACAAATAATTAATTAGAAATATGTTTTCATATTCCACAACAGAGATTGTATCCTGAGGCTATTTGTTTCATCCAGCAATGCAATAACACGCTTATTTTGTGTCATACTAAAAACAAAACACCAAGATGAAAAAAAATAATAATAATCTGATGCCCCGATGTGCAGGTCCAGAAAAACACCAAGAGGGTACATGATCCCAGCACTGTTCCTATATTTCTCTGTGCTGATGGGTTTGAACTTAATACCTTCATCAACTCATCTACAAATCAATACTTGGCTTAACACTCTCATATCTTTCTTCCCTTCTGCAAATCTCTGACTTTGTTTTCAAACTACGGTCTAGCAAATTTGTCAAACTTGCTGTCCCCGAAGTCTGCCAGCTTCGGACGTAGCGCCTTCCATGTCGCTGCAGCCGATGACTGGAACAATTTACAAAACACTCTCAAGCTCACCGTCTTCTCCTTTCACTGATTTCAAACAAAATGTGTTACACATTATAGTCGACTCCTGCACCTGTTGAACATGCCTGCTTGCTGTGCCTCATCGTTTAATGTTTCATTGTATCGTATTTTTCCTTTCCCCCTCAGCTCTTTGGCCTCATGCCGCATTTATAAATAGGAACCTGTTCTTAATTGATTGCCTGATGAAATAAAGGTTTAATAATAATAATAATTAAAGCTGCAAGCAGCGATGAACGGGCCCTCGCACCCTTGTGCACGTTCAGGCGTGCTGCAATGGAAGCTCTTGTATGACTTGCATGTAGATTCTTCAGGCCTGGACATTTAGCGGATGAAACCAGCCACAACTCTATGTCAAACCATTCAAAAGTTATGGGAGAAAATAGGGACTATCAAATATCGACCAATCAGAAGAAGGGGCGGGGCTAATTTGCACCAATTATCGTCAAGGACTCAAAACCGAGTCCGATGACACCACCCACGAGTCTTTATGTCAAACCATTCAAAAGTTATGGCAGAAAGTAGGAACTATCAAATATGGACCAATTACTGTAGATGAAGGGGGGGCGCGCTTTTTGGCATCTATCATCGCCACAGTAACACTTTTGACTGAGAAAAGTAATGTGCATCGTCGCAGGATCGAGACGCACATTTTGATGTATAACACACCTGGGTGCACATTACGGTTTGGGCGAAGAAGCGGCCGAAGAAATGGCATAAATTGCGGCAAAATTACACGATTAATTCAAAATGGCCAACTTCTTGTTCGTTTGGTTCGGTTTCGACCATGGCGCCAATAGACTTTTCTTTAAGTTCCGACATGATACAGGTGTGTAACGATTTTCGTGCATGTACGTCAAACCGTATTGTGGGGCTTGAGGCACAAAGTTTTCTAGGGGGCGCTGTTGAGCCATTAGGCCACGCCCATTAATGCAAACCATTAAATATAAAAATTTTCGCCAGGCCTGGCTCGCCTTCAAAATTTGGTGACTTTTGGGGGCACGTTTAGGCGGGCAAAAAAGCCCCCATTTCGTCGGAAAACTAAAAAAAAAAACAAGGAAAAACAAATTCCTACAGATACAATAGGGTCTTCGCACTGCAAGTGCTCAGGCCTTAATAAATAATAATGTCCGACATACACCAAGAAAGTAAAACTCACCAACTGTTTTTTTTTTTCTTCAAATGAAAAGTGGATAATATCTGACAAAAGTCTCACGACTAGTTTGTGTATGACCAGACAAACCAGAGTGTGTCCAGGTCAGAACGCCAACCAATAACCAATATTATAGCTACTGTTATGGACAAAAAACAAGACTGAAAATGGAAGCAGTTGCAGGCCAGGAGTCATCCACATGCAGTGGTGGACAGTAACGGAGTAAATTTACTTGAGTACTGTACTTAAGTACATATCCAGAGGATTTGTACTTTACTTGAGTATTAGATTTCTTTGGTACTTATTACTCTTACTTGAATACATTTCCAACACAAATATTTTTACTTTTACTCGAGTAAATTTCTAGGAAGGCTGAAAAATACTCGTTACTTTCAGGTCTGCTCTTTTTTCTTCTTCCCTAAAATCCTATTGGACACAAGCTGTTTTTGTCAAAGGAGGAGACCTATCACAGTGCACGCTCTCCACTGGGATGTACGTAAAGCGGAAATACGTCAAGCCTCCTCAAAACGATACCGCCAAAGTAGCCTGTGTTTGAGTTATTGAAGGCAGAGATGTAGTTTTTTGTAAAGCAGTGGTCTCTGAGGGGGATCCAGACTTAGTTGGATGGTGCAGGTTCATTTGGTTTCAGTTCATGATTGTTAATAAACTCTGCATCATCTGCTGTCCTCTTATGATCCCATTCATTTGATTTGTTTTTGGTGTTTCTGCAGGTTTTATATAACATTGTGGTTCTAAAAGCAGCACATCAGTGCAGCTGGTTTCAAAGAGTTAATTCTCAGAAACAAGAGTTAAAAGATCCTTAAATTAATTTAGAAAAAATATAGTAATTTACTGATGTGGAAAATAAGAAATATACTCTTACTCTTACTCTTACTTAAAGTAAATTTAAAAGCATTTACTTTTGGATACTTAAGTACCTTTAAAAGCAAGTACTTTTCTACTCTTACTCGAGTAATATTTTGACTGAGCTACTTTTACTTGTAACGGAGTAAATTTTGACCAGTAGTATTTGTACTCCTACTCAAGTACTGGGGTCGAGTACTCTGTCCACCTCTGTCCACATGCTACATCAACGTTAACAAAATCACCCAGGGAAGGTGGGCATCCACAGAAATGACTTCCCAGACAGCAGTAAAGAGCCTGAAGACGCAGACGGAGAACACGGCCCTACTGTTTAGAAATGCTCGATCATGAAAAAAGGGGTGGTCATTTCAAGATTATCAGTAACAGTAGATTTTGGTTCTTGTTTTATAAAAAAAAAAACAAAAAAAAAAACATACAACGTATAAGACATAAATTGTACATCTCTTTTGGCTCAAAAATCATGCTTGAATTAGTGCATTTATTACATCATTTTTCAGTCACGGTCATGTGATGCTGTAAAAGTGGTTGGTTAAAATAAAAAACAGCTGGTAGGTTTTGAAATCTAACCACAGGGCCGTAAGATGTGACGAGTTTTTACTGTAGTGAAGTATTGCATTATGAGTAACGTAAGATAGACTGATTAGTTCCACTATGACAATAACACCATACTGAGGAGGGTAAAATTATCATACAGGTGTAGCGATCATGTTTGGTTCAAATAAGCCCATTTACTGAGGATGGTTCTTATTGGAGGTTCCTCAGGTCATGTGACAGCAGGTCAAATGATCTGAAATACTGAATAAAGCAGGGGTGATAGTAAAAAAAAATCCTGAGCCTGAACTTTTTTTCCCTGGGAGGTAAGCGAGCCCCTAAGCCAAGATATATGCCCCGATCAACACAATTGTCATTTTTTTGTCCTCTTAAAGTGTAAGTCTGGTGTAAATTGACCCATGGTCCTGTTGTTCAAGCTCACCACATGCAGCCCATAGAAAACAGAATGAGTAAATTGAACAACATAGGCCAGGGGTGTGATTCCCTGGGACAACATTTTGATAAATAGTTAATTAAATTGAATATTCTGATGACTTTTGTAGATTTTCCATATTTTTGTAGATATGCCTCCACGCTGCCAAACACACACAAACACAACCGCATGTGAAGCAGTAAATTGACTTAGAATGGCCTATTTTACTGTCATGAGGAGGAAATATTGTAGAAAAACATTAATGTCCACACTAGTATAAATACAGGTTTGCATGGCCTCACAAAATGATGCCGTTTACTATGAGCACTTATGATTCTAATGTAGGGCTGAACGATTTTTGAAAATAATCTAATTGCGATTTTTTTCCTCAATATTACGATTGCGATTTAATATGTGATTATTTTTTTTCAAGGTCCTGTTCTCATGTATTTTTCAACTACACAAAAAATAAATCAGTCTGTTTCAAGTAGATTTTCACTTGAAATAAGTAGAAAAATCTGCCAGTGGAACAAGATTTTTTTGCGTGTAGTAAGAAGATAAATCTTGTCCCACTGGCAGATTTTTCTACTTATTTCAAGTGAAAATTTACTTGAAACAGGTGAAAATTGTCAAATAAGTTATTTTTCTGGTGTTATTTTTCTGGTGATGACTCTAAATGTTGAAATAGCAGTAAAACCACATTCATTGATGAAATGACATAAGGGATGGAAAGGAGGGATGGTAGTTTTACAGGGGGGATGATTTGGACCGTTTTTATTTCAGGGGGGGGGGGGTGCCATCACATCACCCCTCATCCCCCTCAACTCGAATACTGTTCACACGGAACTCAGAACTTCTTCATAAATAACTCAAAAATCCCAGAGAGAAAAAAAACACCAGCAAGCTAAAAAACAAACTAATAAAGCTCTCAGAGTTAACAAAACGAACCAGCATATCAACAACTTGCAGCTGCTCTCAAACCTCCTGATGAGCTGATGGGCTGCAGGTGTGGTTTAAGCCTGATTTATGGTTCCGCGTTACACCAACGCAGGCCATAGCCGTGGGTTACGCGAACTACGGCGCACCCTACGGCGAAAGCTCTGCGTCGATTTAACGCGGAACCATAAATCAGGCTTCACAGTGCCCGGATCGTACTCCTCGCTGCACGCAGCTCCTCGCCAACTCCGCGTTCATATATTTAATACATTTATGAAGCCCATATATTTATAAAGCCTCACTTGGCCGAGCCCTAACGCTGAGGCCATGGTAGATTTAGGTTACACGCGGACACGCGGCATTGTTGACTTTTCCCTGCCGGCTCTGCTCACTCGCTCACTCGCTAAACAGTCACCCCTGATAAAGGTGCTTCAGTGCTTCCCTCATTATCTAATTTAGTATAAGACAAACTAGACCATCCTTTAAGAGTGAAAAATACGATGAAAAAACTAATTTTTTGATTAACTTCAGTTTTACTGCTGCAGACAGCTTGGATGTGTGGTGAGATCCTCGTTGCAGTGCGGTCATGTAAGAAACACAGACTTCTCCTTGAGTCTTAACTTAACCCGATGACATTCTCCAACAAGATCAAGAAAAGGTACTTGGGAAAGGACAAAACTACATCATACAGCTGGAGTGAAGCAATAAAAAAAGACAAAATGGACATTAACAAGCATAAATCACATGAATAAAACATGACTAAAGATGCACAACGTATCAACGACCCGAAAAATCTTAGACTTTGACAAATTTCATCCATATAGATTAACAACCGCACTGCCAGAAAACATTACATATGTACATTATCCAACCCTACAAATAATTTAAAACCAACAATCTTTATCTTAACAGAATAAATCAAGAAAGGCTGCAGTAACAGTCACTTGAAACTGAAGTACAAGAACTTCCGAAAAATAAATATTTACTCCATTAATATTGCATATTCTGGTATCTGGTATCAGTGTCGTCCCCTGATACCAATACCTGATCAGACTGGTCCCATGTCTAATATAAACCTGCATCTCTGCAGGAACTGCGATCGCAACAATAAACGTCTTCTCCCTTATCGGTGAAAACAGCGGACGCGTATCCCACACACGCTCCGCGTGTAAACACTTGAGGAGAAAGCAAACGCTTCCTGTGATTCCTGGAAATCTGCAACAGACAAAACACAGACACACACACAGTCTCACGCCTGATGAAATTGCTTTTAGGTGTCGTACACGCCGTTTTTACAGAGGAAGGTGGATACGCGGGTCATGTCACGTTACACAGAGTGGAGTGGGCCTCGCAGCTATAAATAACACTGAGTCAGATTTAGAGAACCGGAGGTGGGAACTGATGAGATCACACTTCCCCGTGTGTGTGTGTGTGGGTCTGTGAGCGTACACACAAAAGACTTAGATCTGGGGAAAAGGAGATGGAATCAGACTGACATCATGCTGACTGGCAGACAGACAAGCAGACAAAACGGTGGGAAAGCAGCAGAAAAGCAGCGGGAAAAGGCTCAGCACACTGCCCTGACTGAGAGGCAGGTGGGAACCGACGGTGAAGAAGGAACTGAGGGAAGAGTTTACTGTGACAATGAGGAAGAGGATGGTGGCAAGCAGGGTCCTAGTTGATTTTATGAAAGATTAATACGAGTGAAATGGGAACAAAGTCAACCAAATACATAAAGATGCACTTCTTCATGTTAGAATTCATAACATTCATAACAGGTGGACGTGTGACTGGTTGATTCATTATGTCATATATAGTTTGTTCTTCATTTAAATGTATCAGGATGCAGGAACTTTAATTTACAACACATATTCTGGTGTTGTCTGATCTTATGACCCCCAGACATCTCTGCATTAAAAACAGGGATGATTCTTTAATAAAGATCATTGCATGGGCTCAGGAACACTTCCAGGGATCATTAGGCCACACGCATCAGTGCTATGGCCTGGGCAGCTTACACATCTGGAAAGGCATCATCAATGCTAAAAAAAGTACACAGAGGTTTAAAAGCAACATGTGCCCCCATCCAGACAATGGCCGGGTTTCCCAGATCCGACCTCTCTTAAGGACTTAAGAGAGGTTCAAAGAAGGTTTCACTTAAGAGAGAACCCTAAGATACGGGTGTTTCCCAGATGACTTCTTAACACCGTCCTTTAGTTTCGCTCTTTCAGAAGCTCTTTGGAGCAGCTGTCCGGTTCTGAAACCAAATCAATCGATGCCAGGCAAATCGATCACCGATCACTATCAGCGCATTTTCACAGCAGCACTGCTACCTAACGCACTAATTCCCTGCTGCCTGTGCGTTATAATGAAAAATTAAGATGATAAATATAATTCAATGACCCTTTTTCATCCAAACGGTGCGTTACTCCGTTATTTCTGGCTACAGTGAGGCTTTTTTTCCCCACACGCAGAAACCGGGAGGAAACGTGGTGGGCGTGTGTGTGCGTTCAAAAACATGAGCCAAGAGAAGGCGAGTTTCGCAAATCGCAACGTGGAATTACAGCAATCCCTGGTTTTTCGCAGGGGTTATGTTCCAAAAAGAACCCGTGATAAGAGAAATTCTTTTTACAATTATAGAGGGCTTCTAATTGCAGAGATCAGCCCCGCCTCGCACGTATTCCTCCTCTTCTGAGACGCTGCATCCTGACTCGCGCTGTAGCGTCTTTTTATCCTAAACCCCGCGGTGCAGGTGGGTTTTTTCAAGAGAAGAAAATAGTTATGGGTCGTTGTCTTCGCTCTTTTTTCTTCTGGGCAAAAAGATTCTTTAATATAAACCGACACCATTGATTATATTTGAGACTTTAATGAACGATTCATCAAAGGATCTCGTTCTTCAGCTGCTGATTCCCTGTCATCACATAGGGGCTCGGGCTCGGGCACGGCGCAGGTGTCCCGGCTGCCTGACAGCCCGGTCCGACAGCACGTCCAGGGGACTGAAGTGCTGACGCACGAATGCGTTCATAAAAACAGTTCTGCTTCGCGCACGGTGACGCGGTTGATTTGCAGCGAGAACATGCTGTATAGCAGCCAAATTATCAAATAAATGATATTCATGATGATCGTTTTATTTGTGCGCATAAAGCATATACAGGAACACACTTGTTATTCCTTATTTTTCTTTTTTTTCCCCCTTTGCTGTCACCAATGAATGCTAAACAATATAAATCTGAAGTATAAAATAGATCAAAATTTGTGCGGGGTGCATTGTTTTAATATCTCATTACTTGGTGTGATATTGATTTGCCTGACGCGGCTGGATCTGTGAGTCTTTGTTCACTAAGATGGTTGTAAAGACTGGGTCAGCAGCATCTTTCATTTCCTTCTTAATGAAAGAGATACTTAAGCTAAGAGCGACTCTGGGAAACGCGATTTTCTTTCACAGGCTCCTTAAGAAGGTTTGAAAGAAGTCTTTCACTGTTAAGAACTACTTAACTGATCTGGGAAACCCGGCCGATGTCTCTTTCAAGGAAGCTCTTGCATAGTTCAGCAAGACGATACTAAAGCACATACTGCATCCATCACAACAGCGTGGCTTCACAGGAGAAGAGCCCGGGTACTGGCCTGCCTGCAGTCCAACAACCAAACTCTGGGACTGTTGAGCAGCTAGAATCCTGCATCAAACAAGAATGAAACAACATTCCTCTCCTAAAACTCCAGCAACTGGTCTCCTCACGTCCCAGATGTTTGCGGACAATTGTAAAAAAGAAGAATGGATGCTATAGCATCCCCTCCTCTGCATATACACAACCATATACATCCCCCTTTCTAATTTTGAGATGTGTTGCTGCCATCAAATTTAAAATGAGTAAATATTTTCAATAGCGTCCCAACTTTTTGGAGTTGGGGTTGTAATGTAATTATACAATGCTCTATTAATCCTTGCAAGAAATGTACATGAATAATGTATTGTTGTGAAAGACAGTTAAGCTGGGAGATGTGGCTTTTTCTCAGCCTGGAGAGAATCTAACATCTAATGCATTATTTTCATCTTTGTTCAGTTGTTTCATACCTACAAAGAAAACCTTTGAAGAAAATATGTTTTTATTTGAAGAGAGTCATGAAGCCTGGAAATCTTCATTAAAGACAGTGCTCCTGCACTGCCTCAAACATTTTGCTTGTCGTCCTGGATTTTCTTTCCTCGCTTATTCTCATCATCAGGAAAACACATTTACATAATGCCTGCCTGGTGGCTGGTTCGGTGAGCCTCCGACAAAGAATGAGCAGATGCTTTAAAACAGAGTAGAGCGGACCTTTTAGAGACAGGCCTTCAGGAGAAATGAGCAAATAATTTAAAGTTTCAGACCGAGGGGACGAAAGGTGCAGCAGCAATATACAGTGTGAGGAAAGTAAGATTATTTCTACTGAAGAAGTAAACTTAAGTATTTTGTAGGGGTGTAACGATACACTAATCTCACGATACGGTACGATACACGATATTGAGGTCACGATAACGATACGATACGATATTATAGCAGTATTTTTTTAACAACCTTGAATGAGGAACATATGACTGGAAAAATTGTCTTTTATTTGAAAGACACAAAATACAAAACAATGCTGTACGTTTGCCCTATTGTTCCAGTTTGTAATGCTTTATAACTGTTTAAGTTTTAAAGAGAAAGCCAGGCCAACCATTTTCCACAAACTGAACTAAAAGTAAATGTCAGGTTTGCATTATTCATCTTCAGTTTATACAAGTACAAATATTTTGCCACAAACTGAATAGTTTCTCTCATGTATGATTTGACTTTTTTATTTCTAATTTAACAACTAAAATTAAATAAATAAATAAAAGTAAATAAATACAATTTTACATCATAAAAAAGATTGATTCATGCTCACATTAGAAGTGTAAGAGATTTATTTTTGTTAAGTTTATTTTGGTAATTCAGGGTTCATTATTTTATAAATATATTCTTTATATTCTGATGTAAATCAGGGACTATAATGACACTAGTCAGTTTATCTGTAGTTAATATGTTTTAGATTGGGCGGAGTGATACAGCACTAGGTGCTGTGTTGATGCTCTAAAATCCTACACTTTTGAGGGACATTAAAGTACACTGGAACTCAGCAGAAGTTGCCCGCGTGTTTATCCTACTCACGACCCGACAAAGGTTTAATTTAATAAGGTAAGGCTTAACTCTACACCAGCCTTACATTAGTAAAAGTTCAGAGCTCAAAACGGGACCACAAAATGGGACTAGTTTCCTCTGAGTGGAGTAAGATTCTGGTCCGCGGGTCGAGGTGCGGTCGCGGTCGGATGCACGTTTCTAGTCAACACAATAGATTAATATAAATAACCCAATATCGCGATACACCTTGTCACCTCCACGACACGTATCGTGACGTTTTTGTATCGCGAAATTTCGTGGCACGATATATTGTTACACCCCTAGTATTTTGCAATAACCTTTAGCTTGAGTATGTGAGCTTATTCATGTGTTCTGCATACAATCAGAAAATGTCATGAAAAATTGTCTTGAAATACCATTTGGTCCTGTCTGCTGTGTTCTGTACGCTGCACCGTTCCTCTGACTACAAGACATATCACCCACAGCTGCGACGCAGCCGTCGGGACGCACACTCGCACACACACAATCACACTCACTCGCATAAATGTTTCAGCAGGGACTGACTGACAGACATCAAATTAATGTAGCGTGAAAAAAGTGACAGAAAGTGCCACTTGAGAAAATGGCAAGCGAGTGAGACATTAACAGTAATCGAGGGAGGAGCGGCACCAGGCTTTGTCAGTCAAGAGGGGTAAAAATGAGAAGCTGTTTCCAAAAGGCAAGATATATTTGTCTTGTAATTTATTAAACCAGCTGTTTCATTATGAAAACTGCTGCTTTTTCAGGATAATCTCAGTTCGTTAGCCAGTGCACAGCTGTCAACTATCACATATGTTTTACTGTAAATAAAAATATCTCCCTGACTAAACAGATTATTACGACGGAGTATTAGGGCCAAACAAAAAAACAAAAAAAGGAAATTACGAGAAAAAAGTCATAATGTAATGAGAATAAAGTCGTAAAATTACGAGAATAAAGTCATAATATTACGAGAATAAAGTCGTAAAATTACGAGAATAAAGTCATAATATTACGAGAATAAAGTCGTAAAATTACGAGAATAAAGTCATAATATTACGAGAATAAAGTCGTAAAATTACGAGAATAAAGTCGTAACATTACGAGAATAAAGTCATAATATTACGAGAATAAAGTCGTAAAATTACGAGAATAAAGTCGTAAAATTACGAGAATAAAGTCATAATATTACGAGAATAAAGTCATAATATTACGAGAATAAAGTCATAATATATTATAAATATATAAATATAACTTCACAAGATGCTCAATATTCCTCATTTTAACACAGGGAGAAGAAGCTCTTCCTGTTAGAGTTCTCATACATTATATTCTCATAATATTACGACTTTATTCTAGCAACATTACGACTTTATTCTCGTAATGTTACGACTTTATTCTCGTAATTTTACGACTTTATTCTCGTAATATTACGACTTTATTCTCGTAATATTACGACTTTATTCTCGTAATATTACGACTTTATTCTATTACGACTTTATTCTCGCAACATTACGACTTTATTCTCGTAATTTTACGACTTTATTCTCATTATATTATGACTTTATTCTCGTAATTTCCAATTTTTTTTGTCTTAGTTTGGCCCTAATACTCCGTCGTAGATTATTAACAGCTCATACTAGAAATAAATGGAGGACAAACTCTAATGACTGATAATGACTAAGTGGTGAGAAAAGAATAGCAATGGTCAAGAGATGTGAGAATATTGGAGGATAAAAAGTTCTTGGCAAAACAAAACAATAAAAGTCATTTCCAGTAACTGCTTCTCCCGAGCCTCCCTCTTTCTCACCTTGTGCATTACTTCACACTCTCATTGCAACAATCTATCCTTTTCCTTCTCCTTCCATCTCTATACCTCCCAGTCTCTTCCCACTCTCTCTTGCTTCTCTTCTGCCTGTGATGTTGACTGGAGGTCAGCGGCTCAGTTCCTCAAGGTTATCCCTGTCTGAGGTCTGCCCTCCTCCTGACGGCTGAGTGGCTGAGTGGATGCGACATCTCCGTCCCAGCTGGGGCCCATCACACTTTTAGTGCCTCTGATCGCAAGCCTCCCTAGTGAATTGTACGGATGTGCTCCCTCTCTTTGTTTCCTCCAACTGTGGTCCATTACAAAGTGTGAGACACAAAGGAAGAGACAAGAGGGAGGAAGAAGAAGGAGTGGTGGGAGAAAGGGTGGAATAAATCCATTAAAAGGTTTTTTTTTTCCATAAAGTTCAATTTGGAGGATGCTGTTACAGCAAAGCCTGGTTTCTTTCATTAATCACCGCTTTGTTTTGGTTGAGTCTTTTATACTGAACAAACGCCATCATAAAGGCATGTTATCTGAAACATGAACAGTGAAGTGCAGTTTCCTCGTCATGACAAAACCACAGAGGTCAACCATGACAAAGTACCTGATTGTTATGTGAAGCACGGCCACATTTTTCCATTTCCTCGCTGATGTGTCAGCTGCTTCACCTGTGTTGTCTTATCATAGCAGCAGCACTTTGATTGATGAGCTGAAGTTGAAGTCTTAGTCTTCAAGTTCACCTTTTGCTTTGAGCTTATGTTATCAACCAAAAATCTGTGATATTTTTTCAAGCGTAAACGTCTAATTCCTACTGTACAGTCGACTATTATTGTTTTCAATTGCAGAGCCCCAAATCTTTGAGGGTAATTCAAACTGCTTTGGCTCAGGGGATCCTCCTGTATGGGTGAAGGCCGACTTGCCTTTACAACACTCTCAAAGATTGACATATGGAGCCAAATCAGGGCCAAAAGTTTTGCTAATTTGAAAATAAAATTTGAACCTGAAATTTTTTTTTTACAGTTTCAGTTTTATTTTTTTCAGTATCAGATCTTTTTTTCAGTTTCAAATCTTTTTATTTCAGTTTCAAATCTTTTTTTCAGTTTCAAATCTTTTTTTTTCAGTCTCACGTCTTTTTTTTTCAGTTTCACATCTTTTTTTTCAGTTTCAAATCTTTTTTTTTCAGTTACAATTTTTTTTTTCAGGTTCAGACTTTTGGCCCGGATCTGGCGTGGGGGGCGTGGCATCAACTGAGAGGGGCGTGGCATCATGAGTGACAGCAGAACAGAGAAGGCGGGGGACGTTCCTCCGTCATGTTGCCTTCAGGAAACGTAGGTTGCAGAAGTTATCAGTAGAAGTATGAATCAACACTGTATATACACCATATTCACGTGTTTGGCAGAGGAAAAAACTGATATTAGCGACAAATTTCTGTTTAAGAAGCTGTTTTAGACCGTACTTGGTAGTATGTAGAAGTGGGAAATATCAAACTTTAAAGTGTGGCAGTTGAACTGTACAGTCTGGCATAGTTTATTGCTTTTATACTGCGATTGGTGCCAAGTACGGTCTAAAACAGCCTTTCAAACAGAAATGTGTCACTAATATCAGAAAACTGAAATAAAAAGATTTGAAACTGAAAAAAAGATCTGATACTGAAAAAAATAAAACTGAAACTGTAAAAAAAAAATTTCAGGTTCAAATTTTATTTTCAAATTAGCAAAACTTTTGGCCCTGATTTGGCTCCATATTGACACTTGTTCTGCCTCTTGCTCCGTCACTGTCAATCGCTCTTCCATCGTTACTTCCATTGATCTCTTTGCCACCTCTGACATGATGTCAACTGAAGCTCTGCGCCCTAACTTCATCATTAAGGATGTGTGGTACTGTATGCTGCTGTAAACCCATATGTCACGACAGATGACCAGGACCAAAGTTTAAAGTTACATTCTGTGTTTTTTTGCCAATTATAGGGACAGGAGACCACAAGAGTTAAACAAAACTTCCCTAAAAATGGTCAAATATTCCTTCAAATGGAATTTAAATTGATATTTTAACATAATAGCTGGGAGGGAATATGTCAACAATCATAAAAATCGTGCACTTGGTGACAAGTTTTTGATATTTGGCATGGTGGTAGGTTTGGACATAAGGTTTTCAAAAACCACCGCAAACAAATTGGGACGGCCCCCTAGTGGCCGGTTTGCAGAAAATTCAAAATGTCACCCGCCGAAAACTCCAAAGGTCATATCTCAGCTTCTCTTAGTAGATTGTTGTATATTGTCACTTTTTCTACTTTTTTGGTGCTAGGAATTCAATTCTAAGATAAATTTCCTATTTCAAGGTCATGTTGAAGGTCAGATTTAATTTTCAAGGTCATTTTTTGCCCAAAAAACTCCATCTCCAGAATTAAGTCACATAGAAAGATTATATTTGGCTCTAGATCCTATTTTCACCCCCAAAGGAATGCAATTTTCTGTTTATTGGACAGGTCACTGTAGTGTCAATAATCTGATTGGTTGAGAACAGTGGCATTCATTCATTCATTCATTCATTCATTCATTCATTCATTCATTCATTCATTCATTCATTCATTCATTCATTCAGGCTTAAGATGAACAGAACTTCAGAACTAAGTCACAGTGAAACAATAGGATTCTAAAATAACACAAAAAAAATCAGCTGTGCATATTTAAACTCACTCAACACCTACAATTCCTCTATCGTCTTTTTGATTATTGATTTGTTTAGAATTTTGCAAACCGGCCACTGGAGGGCCGTCCCAATTTGTTTGCGGTGGATTTTGAAAACCTTATGTCCATAACTAACACCATGCCAAATATCAAAAACTTGTCACCAAGTGCACGATTTTCATGAATTCCCTCCCAGCTATAAAAAGAACTCCTTGGTATAAGTGAATATCTCACAGCCCATTTCAGCATAAGCAGACTTTTCAGAGGAACATGTGCAGCAAGATCTTCTACCAGACTTCGGTGGGATCGGCCACCTGTCGTGGTGAAGCTACTGTAGCCTGGCAGACCATCCCTCATTCTTTTCCTATTTGATACAAACATTTAGGGCCAAATCCACAAAGAATAGATTGCGCTGCAAATAGCGCTGTGAATTGCGCCGCATTTGCGCCCGCAATTTGCGCCCGCAATTTGCCCCGCTTTAAGGTCCTATTCACAAAAGATTTTGCTCTAATGATATGCCGGCGCAAACACGCCCATAAAGTTTTGCAGTTACTTCATTAACACCGGATCGGGATCAGATCAGGATCTGACGGTAATTCGTGTGTTTTGCTACACACACCTACAGGTCAGCTGTTAAACTCACACATTCTAGATTTATATGTTTATATGGTGGAATTGTTTGTAATAAAGCACCCCCTTACTGTATGGATGAATCCTGAGCTCCGTCCTGTTATTTTTATTTTTAAATCCGAGATAAGTCCACAACCCCACTTGATCTGACTGTGTACAGTCATGTCTGACTGTAGATTTCACCTTTAATATCATTCAGTATCACACAGGCTTGAATGATATTGAAGAGAGAGAGAAACAGAGACAGAGCAGGAGTGAGGAGTGAGTTTGCGCGCAGTTAATACACGCTTCGAAAGGACGGTATTTGCTCCACTATTTTTGCGTGTGGCAAATAGCGCTGGCCTTTGTGAATTAGACGGTTTTTGCAATGAGGCTTATTTGCATAGAAAGGGGGCAATTTTGCGCCGAATGTATGAATATTACCTAATTTACATGCATGCAAATGGCACAGGCGCACCATGACACTATTTGCTTCGCAGCGCAGTTTGTGGTGCAATTCGCCCTTTGCGGGTGCTTTGTGAATTAGACGCTCTCTTTTTGTCTCATTTGCACCGGTTTAGCGGCCGCAAAAGCCGCGCAATCCTTTTGTGGATTTGGCCCTTAGTGTGATTCCTCTGTATCTGATTTTGATTTGCAGGAGGCAGTACTAACATGTGCAGAAGAAACTGCCTCTGAACACCAGAACAGCCATGCAACCTATCAGCAAAGCAAATGCAGAGCATGAACCAGATCAACAACCAATCAACGAAAGACATCCAAACATACGAATGCAGGCTGATGACTGTTGGTTTTGCAGTAAAAGCTTCTTGATTGAAGATGTTATTCGCCAGCTATCTTGGTTGCTTTGATTAGCGGCTCTTGGATGTTCAAGTACATGTATAAAGTCTGCCCCTGCCCCGTTGCTATTGGTCTGGTATTTCCCGTACCAGTAGGAATGGCTGTGAATAGGAAGGGGACCCAATCCATTTCATGGGAGAAAAAAAAAAAAAAAGTCAGGCCAGAGGGAGCAGCGAAAGCGCCACAAATGCCAGCAGGACCCATACACTCATTCAAGCTGGGAAGCATCACCTGGAGAGTCAGTGATGAACATCTCATAGAATAAAGTACTTCTTGTGACAGATGAAAGATAAAAAGGAACTGTACCCCGTCATACCGCCAAACCATGAGTCAAGACAGAAAACATGTTTCATCGGCAGTGTTGCATCATATCTGGACTGCACATCCTTATTCTTCTACTTAATTACTTCTGTCTATTGTTTAGCCTTCACTGAAACACACATCTCTGCATCGATCCATCTATGAATGAAAGTTTCCACTAAAATAAGACAATCGCTTGATTTTCTATAAGCTACTTTGACTACCTTGGAGTAGTAATATTCTTATACCAATTATGTGCATCAAAGAAATAATAAGACATATACACATACATATTTATTTATATATATATATATATATATATATAATATGGAGTGATTAATTAATTAAGATCTGTAATTTATTAATCTAATATTAATATTATATATATATATATATATATATATATATATATATATATATATATATATATATATATATATATATTAGATTAATAAATTACAGATCTTAATTAATTAATCGCTCAATTTTTTTGATCGCATGACAGCCGTAATACTGTATATATATATATATATATATATATATATATATGCAATTCAACCTCAGGAAAGAGCTGCAAGAGTCAGACGTACACATTTTGAAAACAGCAGTCGTGTAAATGAGAGATTCCTGAGATGTTAATCAGCTATCGTTAGCTCCGATTCATACACTGCTCTGATCGCTATAGTTAGCAGTAAATTTATCCACCTGCCAGGGGACTTGCCAACGAAGGGTGGAAGATACACTTCCATTGAGTTAGTTACCCTTTAATGGCGGAGGGGCTGGCTGGGGAGAGATGATTAGAAAATGAATTATTTATCAATATACTACTAAAAATTTCTCCTCAAAACTGAAAAATTAGGAACAAGTCATTAAGGTGCAGATTGAATGCTCTGAATTTCAAATCCAGGTTATACATCTTAATATACAAGTGCATGCATGCATGAAAGGAGGCCCTGCTGCATAAGGTGGCACACAAGTGTGACACAAGTGTGACAGATTAATTAATCTTGAGGGAAGATTAGTGCTAATGTCTGTACATTATGAGAACTAACTGCAGGTGCCTCGATCTGTTCTTCCCGTTCATCTCATATCTGTTCATTTTGTTGATCCAGTCTTTAAACTCACTTCTGAAAACCTAAACACACGGCTCAATGGTGGCACTCTCATTCCCTTTCAAGCTGCAACTTCTGAATTAATTCGGCGTCCCACTCCTTTCCAGACCAGTGTTGCAGATTATGTCATCACTTCTAAGAACATAAATATCCACACCCCAAACATAGCGCTTCAGCACTTTGCATTCAGTGCTGCTCATCTTTTCAGATATAAATAAGATATAAATAAAACCTAAGTAAGTTTTATTCACATCTACATGTTGTTGCTGAGGATTTAACTGTCTTTTTTATTTGGATGTCCTGACCTTCTCACGGTAAATATTGTCACTATATCACACTGAAATTGCATTCATGTATTTCACAGAACCTTTAAACCTTATCTGAAAAGAGGACGTGAGTAAGAAGATGCATAGGGAAATTACAAATGATGTAAGGAAAGTGCAATAAAGATGGTGATGACGTGATGAGATGTTCAAATGATGGACATTTCTGCTAGTAAATTGTTGTACAGAACAGAAAAGGCTCAAGTTCAAAGTTCAAAGACTTTATTGCCATTTAAAGCAGCACTATGTAACTTTTCCACCTTAATATAATATTTCCAGAGTCATTGTGATGGTACATCAACTTATCATTCACTATCAAAACAAATGCAAGGGACGGGGACTGGAGTTTTCCGGCAGTACGCGCTGGTGCTCATGGGAAATGTAGTGTTCTTTCTGGTAAAACACTACCGCTTTTGTTCAAAGGGGCCGCCAAACTCAACAAAAGCTGAAAGTTACATTGTGCTGCTTTAATGCATTGTGCATTAAAAAAATAGAATACAAAAATAAAATAGAATAAGGGGGGGATAAAAACATAAAAATATAAGGGTGCAGTAGAATATTTCACAAGACAGCAGAGCAATAGATAAAATGTGGCAGATATTTTCACTTTTTACTATAATCCAAAATGTTATCTTTGTGAGAAAATGAACATCTGGTGCACAAGAGCATTTTAAGTTGCATATAGTTGACAAAGCATCATCTAAAATCATATTATTTTGCCTCCATTATGCATCGCACATCATAATCTTGCTGATTGATTTTAGCTACATTTTGAATGGGTGGTTTAATGAAGTATGAATAAAGACATTTCAGCTATGTTGCCACTAAAAAACTCATTAAGAATGTTTTGAATGTGGAGGAAGAAAATCTTATTGAAACAGTTAAGTTTATTATTCGGAAGTTTCCATAAAAAAGATTATTGATGAGTTAAAGCTTTAAAGTAACAGATGGGAAGAATGATGAATATATGATGGCGCATTTTTCATTTTTCACAGGCAAAACTCTCAGAAGACTGAATAAAACTAAACTGAAGTGTGATCATAATCTTCTTCTTTCAATTTTTAAAACTTTAACCACATTACACACTTATGACAAACACTCGGTCAGTTTTTCAAAGTAAATAGAAATAAAAAAAAAGATCTCACAGTCACATAATGATTGATGATTTAAGGGAATGACTGAAAGACAAAACGTTTTTTTATCGTAAGCTCAATAAAAGAGATATTCATGAGGTGTTGGTGTATTCCTATGCAAAACAAACAAAGTCTTTCCAAGACTCCTGAACTCTACAGTACAAGACTGTACTTGGGGACTTCAGCCAATCATGTGGATATTAGGAATGGGCGATATTTTACCGTTCACGATAAACCGTCAAAAAAATTCCCCACGGTAATAATTTGTATCTCACGGTAAAAACGATACATTGAGGAAATGAGCCTGAAAGAAAGAAAGAAAGAAAGAAAGAAAGAAAGAAAGAAAGAAAGAAAGAAAGAAAGAAAGAAAGAAAGAAAGAAAGAAATGAGCCTGAAAGAAAGAAAGAAAGAAAGAAAGAAAGAAATGAGCCTGAAAGAAAGAAAGAAAGAAAGAAAGAAATGAGCATGAAAGAAAGAAAGAAAGAAAGAAATGAGCCTGAAAGAAAGAAAGAAAGAAGAAAGAAATGAGCCTGAAAGAAAGAAGAAAGAAATGAGCCTGAAAGAAAGAAGAAAGAAATGAGCATGAAAGAAAGAAAGAAAGAAAGAAATGAGCCTGAAAGAAAGAAAGAAAGAAAGAAAGAAAGAAAGAAAGAAAGAAAGAAAGAAAGAAAGAAAGAAAGAAAGAAAGAAAGAAAGAAAGAAAGAAAGAAATGAGCATGAAAGAAAGAAGAAAGAAATGAGCATGAAAGAAAGAAAGAAAGAAAGAAAGAAAGAAAGAAAGAAAGAAAGAAAGAAAGAAAGAAAGAAAGAAAGAAAGAAAGAAAGAAAGAAATGAGCCATAAAGAAAGAAATATTCCCGTTGATGACACTTTTTGTATTGGTATTTTTTTTATCGTTATTGGGTTAAATGCCAGAAATTATCATGATACATTTTTTTGTCCATACCGCCCATCCCTAGTGGATATATGGTCAGATTCTACTGACACAGACTTAATTCATCATTAAACACTGAAGACATCTTCATATGTAAGGATGTGTACTGGTGATCTCTTTCCTTTACTCCTTCATAAAGTCATTATAAACCGTCTAGCGGTATGATGGGTGTGAAGCTAATGAAGGACCCTAGAAACACAAACGGCCAACTGCTGATGTCACACTGTTTTCAGTGTGACATCATGCCATGTTCATTACATGTTGACACAGTAGAAAGAAGCAGGTTCCTGTTCACCATTTTAATCAACACATTGTGGTTAGAAAATAAACCCTCATCTGAAGAAAATACAAAATACACAACCTCACGTTTCAATGCCTCCTCTTCCTCTCTGCAAATTGTATTGAATTCCTTTCACTATCTCTCCACAAGTCATTTAACCCCCATCACACACTTCTTCTAATATGGGTTTATTTTTAGCACAAGTGAAGAGAGTGTATACACATGATGGATGATGGTGACGCTTCAAGCATTACTCGAGAGGAGGGGCGATAGGTTGAAGGCAGTTCAAGGAGCTTGCTTTAGAGAGAGAAACTCATGCTGAGAGCTTCACAATGACAGAAAATTAGAAGCAGGAGGGAGCTGGACGAAAGCAAGGGTCAACAGCTTCCACCTGAAATCCCCGCGGGTGCAGAAAACTGACCCGGAAGCAGCTGGAGATCAACAGGCTGCCCTGCACCAGTTGATCATGCTTCTCTTCAGAGAGACGAGGGAGGACAGGAATAGCCCCATGTACAATGTCATCCAATTATGATACTGCTCACACCGGTCTTAGCTTTGGGCCAAAACTGAAATTAGGGCTGGGCGATATATCGAGATTTTAATATATATCGATATATTTTCAAACGCGATATGGTACGAGACAATATCGTTTATATCGATTATTAAAAAAAAAAAAAAAAAAAAAATTTTTTTTTTTTTTTTTTTTTTTTGCGATTTTGATATAGCTTATTTTGTGACAAATTGACTTGAATGTTTTATTTGAGATTTGCACAAATGTTTTGTTATTTTCACAACTGTCAACCTCAGTGGAAAAGTCTGCCTGTTACTGTCTACACTGTATTAATTGCACAGTGTATTTTAATTTAATTGTTATGCAGGAAAGGGATATTTGTTTTATTTTATTCAAGAAGCATTTTTATTCTCTATATGCAGGCAGTTTATTTTTATTTCATTTGTTTTATACATGTTGATATTGTGCAGACCTCTGTTAATAAAGGAACCTGTGTGACATTTGACACGAGGCTTTGTATTAAAACTTTTTTTTTAAGGGTTTGCCTCAGAAAAAAAATGAAGCTAACAGAGATGCTATGCTATAATGCTTTGGGGGAAACCCCAATTATGGCACAGAAAAAATATCGAGATATATATCGAGTATCGCCATTCAGCTAGAAAATATCGAGATATGACTTTTGGTCCATATCGCCCAGCCCTATTCACAATGACAGAAAATTAGAAGCAGGAGGGAGCTGGACGAAAGCAAGGGTCAACAGCTTCCACCTGAAATCCCCGCGGGTGCAGAAAACTGACCCGGAAGCAGCTGGAGATCAACAGGCTGCCCTGCACCAGTTGATCATGCTTCTCTTCAGAGAGACGAGGGAGGACAGGAATAGCCCCATGTACAATGTCATCCAATTATGATACTGCTCACACCGGTCTTAGCTTTGGGCCAAAACTGAAATTTAATCACATATCATTAGTTTCTCGTCTTTACTTCCGTATCCCTTGAGAAGCTGGAGAGCTTGGCGGTGTCAAGGAGCCTTTAACCAGCTGTGACTGGCCCTGGGTCTGAGGAGTAGAAACTCCAGATGGCAGATTGATGTAGAGGGTACGGTACCTGACAGGCAGAGCAAGTGAAAGCTGCGACTCAATCAGCTCGGGACAGAGCGAATGTGAACAGCATGGTGCAGATTAGGGCTAAAAAACAGTGGGATCGATGCCAGAGAAAACAAAAGGATAAGAAAGCAAGCTAACAACGAGGATTATTATGCTCTCACAGAGAGCACAAATAGCTACTAACCAACTGTCGCTTTTCTTTTAATAACCTGAACTGGGATGCCATTGCTGCCTGCGCATGAGACTGCAAGCATGTGTAATTTTTTTATTCTCTTTTAAATGCAAACCTTCCAAAGAGAAAACTTTTCCTGTACAAGCTTTGACCTTTTTAGAGGAGTTTATTTTATTTTTAGGCCACTTTTTCATCTCCACTCTGAACGTGTGAGTCAGGCGGTGTCAACAACAGACAGAAATGGGCAAGCAGGATAACTCAAGTGAGAATCTTCACAAGTCTGGTGACAAAACAAAAAATTAGTGTTCAGTGCTCAGATGTGAAAGAATGTGGGATGTTGTCTTCCTTTGCCCTTCCCTCCCGTCTTTTTTTAAACCATGTCACGCATTCAAATGACAAAACAGCTGTCGCAACTTTGTCCGCTGACAGTAAAGCACGGGGCTTTAGCGCTGCTTCCTGCTGGGTTTTCATATTACCTACTATGCACTGATATGAGACAACACCCTGCTAAGTCAGGCGGAGTGTCTCCTCTTCACCCCACTGCTAAAGCACACGAGCAGGGAACTTCAGCTCGGGAAAAAAGTTATCCTCATGGTAATGAACAATTCCCTTCCCACTGTGAGTGTCATTACCACACACTGTGATGTGGCTCAGAACTCTGCTCACGCAAATACAGCAACACACATGGATCCAAACGAACCCCCCGTGCCCCATCCACGCCCCCGCAAGTGCTTGTCAGAATTTGCAATCACAGGCAGCCTATCTTTTATTCACTATGCTCGAAATTAGGGGTGTAACGATACACTAATCTCACGATACGGTACGATACACGATATTGAGGTCACGATAACGATACGATATTATAGCAGTATTTTTTTAACAACCTTGAATGAGGTAGTCATGAGGAAATTGTCTTTTATTTGAAAGACACAAAATACAAAATAATGCTGTGCGTTTGCTCTATTGTTCCAGTTTGTAATGCTTTATAACTGTTTAAGTTTTAAAGAGAAAGCCAGGCCAACCATTTTCCACAAACTGAACTAAAAGTAAATGTCAGGTTTGCATTATGATCTTCAGTTTCATACAAGTACAAATATTTAGACACAAACTGAATAGTTTCTCTCATGTATGAGTTTACTTTTTTCTTTTCCAGAAATTTAACAACTAAAATTAAATAAATAAATACAAGTAAATAAATACATACATTTTACATCATAAAAAAGATTGATTCATGCTCACCTTATAAGTGTAAGAGGAGATTTATTTTTGTTAAGAAGGTTATTTTGTTAATTCAGGGTTCATTATTTTATAAATATATTCTTTATATTCTGTAAATCAGGGACTATAATGACACTAGTCAGTTTATCTGTAGTTAATATGTTTTAGATTGGGCGGAGTGATACAGCACTAGGTGCTGTGTTGATGTTCTGAAATCCTACGCTGTTGAGCGGACATTGAAGTACACTGGAACTCAGCAGAAGTTGTCCCCGTGTTTATCCTACTCACGACCCCAAAAAGGTTTAATTTAATAAGGCGAGGCTTAACTCTACACCAGCCTTACATCAGTAAAGGTTCAGAACTCAAAACGGGACTAGTTTCTTCTGAGCAGAGGAAGATTTTGGTCCGCGGGGTCCGGCCGCGGTCCGGTCCGGTCGCGGTCGCGGTCGGATGCGCGTTTCTAGTCAACACAATAGATTAATATTAATAACCCAATATCGCGATACACTTTGTCACCTCTACGACACGTATTGTGACATTTTTGTATCGCGAAATTTCGTGGCACGATATATTGTTACACCCCTAGGACATTGCCAACATTAATACTCCACAGCTACAAGAAAGGGGTGTATTTGAAAAAAAAAAAAAACACATCCTTCTTCCATTTTTAATCTTAAGAGTGTTGAGCATTGACACACAAGTCCCAGTCACAGATTCCTCTCTCACTTACAGCATCAGTGTTGGAGAGTTTTCATAATGAAAAAGAGTAACAGCCGCTCGATCCGTTTGACACATAAAGCTCGGCATCTCCATGGTTTGGGCCACAGCTCCGATGGAACATATTTTATTCATAAGTGAGAGGTTGACAACAAAATCCTTTTGATCATCTCCACAAGTGAGCGGCGAAAAGTATCATTCAAAAGGTATTTTTCTCAGCCTGAGCCAATATATTTACCTTCACTGAGGTGGATTTATAAAGCGGCTGCCCATGCTTCAGAGAGTTGACACACAGACGAAGTAATGATGCGTTATTAATTAGAAAGTAAAAGTTCTAATGCCCTTTGGAGGAAGATTAACACCCACTTTCATTTAGAAAAATGTCAGTGCCCCTAATAAATGACTCCTACTCGGAGGAAGGAAATGAATGAGACTATTACTTGGTGCTCATATGTATATTCTAAAGTCCTCGTGCAAGGGTAATGTTTGTGAAATACGTAAGGTAGCGCAGAATGCCATTTATAACACAAATAAGTCACAGAAATCTAGTCTCTGCAAGAACAAATAGCACCTGTAGGAAATACATTTGCTGCAATGTATGGCTTATATTGCTTCTCACTACACAGCAGCCAAACTCATTAATCCTCAGACATAAAATATTCATTTTCAGGCTATTTATTTTAAGATAAAGTAATTTACAAGTCAGTTACTGTGAAGCAAAAGGGTTAAATGACTGATTCAGAATAATCTGTTGTCCAGCAGAACCCAGAACAAGATGCATTCAGGTGTCACTCAGTGTGAAACTGTAGAAAAGCTGAAAATAAAGCCAGGACTAGACAAAAGTCAGAGTGTAGTCAACAACCCCAAAAAGTCAAAAATAAAAACGCTGCGGACAAAGAGTTCTTGCTCTTTGACTAATAATCGGGAGCCTAAAATACAAATGACTGGGAAGCTTAGCGGGACATGCAATTATCATGTCGTAATCTGGAAGCGGCAACAGAAGCTGAGGAGTAGATGTACTGAGTGAAAAATTACTGATTTCAAAGAGGTGTGGATGGTAGTCAGGGGAACTGAACATAAAGCAGGTGTAGAGCAGAAAGAAACAGAGAAGAGAATTTCAGATGCCGGGGGAGATCAAACAACTTGCACACTTGGGTTTCCTTGAGTTCATACAAGTTATACTGTGGAGAGCAAACAGGACTGCAAAATACCGGGAGGCTGTGGCTCGGCGGTGGCAGGGTAACATAATCAGCAGTTACACCTCAGCAATCAGCAATGTTGGAAGACATTTTCAAATAAGCTCAATCTTGATAAATCAACCATAAGTTTGATGTGAGAAAACCTTCTTTCTTTTTTGCATGAAAACATATTAAAGCTACATTCAGTTACATAACAACAAGTGATTTAGGCCAACATAGTAAATGCTGGTGGAATTTCTCAACTAATAGTTTGAAAGAAGAAACACCATTGTGACCTCAAAAGTACTTTAAATTATTAACTTAAAGGGATTGTGACATGAAAAACACATTTTTCTTGATTTTTTGTGTTTTGTTGGGTGTCTTGACATCAATTACACCCAAAAAACAACGAACTTTTAACATTCAGTGTATTGTGTGCTTTCTGGGATTTTCCGCATAACTGTGCAAAAACGGCGCATGTGGTTTGGTGGCGGGCCGTTACGTAACGGCCCGCTAAATCACCGCCCCCTCCACCCAGCTCCCTGTCTCCTCTCCTCTCCAGCGCACCATAAAGGCTGATTTATGGTTCCGCGTTACACCGACGCAGAGCCTACGGCGTAGGGTTACGCGGCGACGCGCACCATACGCTGAACCCTACGGCGTATGCTCTGCGTCGATTTAACGCGGAACCATAAATGAGGCTTAACACGGAGCTGTTTAGAGCGTCTTTTGTTCTAATCACCGGAGGAAAACTGCTAAGAACACCTGCGGCCACTGACTGGACATAAGATAAGGAGACACTGCTGCTTGCATGCCTTTATTTTTATGATTGTTTGCTGTGGTTCGCCGTGCTGCTTTTCCGTGCATGCTTCGCCTGTCGCTCCCGGCTCTCTCCGACGCCGCTGTGAGCGTATGGCTGGAGGAGGAGGAGGTTGGGAGGAGGAGCGGCGCAATGATTGACAGGAAAGGGGGAAAGGAAGCATTTTTCGCGGCGCAAAAAAACACTGTAATAAAAAGCCAGGAATAGAGTACTAGAGTGAATATTTTCTTGTTACACTCTTTTAGACACATTTGAGGGATGTTGGCCAAGACTTTTAATAGTGTTAAAAGCATGTTAAAAATGATGTCACAATACCTTTAATGTTCAACATAAACAAGGGGAAAAATAGTCACCTCTGATTAACTGCATAGTCCTACAAAAGGCATACTGGGATACAGCAACCCACGTCTCCAATGGCTGTATGATGAGCTTACAGAATGTGTGGAGCGCTAACAAGAATGTCTAAAATGAAACAAAAGCATCTTTGAAAAATAGAATCAATGTAGTGGATATCAATTTTGTTCTCTGCATCATTTCTTTTTCCAGTTTATTTAATGAAAAGCTGTAAAAACGACTATAGGATCGGACACAGTAGCTGAACGACTCACGCAATGTCGAAGTGGAAAGGGAAAAGAGGAGATTGGTGTGAACGGGTGCATTTAGCATGTGTTTGTGTGTGTGTGTGGGCGGACAAACTAGACAAACACTATTCAAAACATCTTAATTGCACTAAAGAGAGCCTGTCCCACTCTGAGTTACAATATTGCGAACGACACTCCAGGCAGAGGAAGAGAAGACAACACACACACACAGTCGCTAAGTCTTTTTCTCATAGACGCTAATGGAACAAACTCATTTGTGGAGAAAAGGCAGATGATTACATTAGACCGTAATCAGAAATGTATAAACGCACAAAAACAGCAGCTAGACACTGTCTAACTCTTGACCCCCGGTTTGGGGTGGGATGGACTGAGAACTAATTAGACACGAGCGTGCACACGGTGGGATGTCTGTGTGAGATCAGTGGAGGTTTAAATTATAACAAGAAAAATATGTGATGATTCCACTTTCATAGTGTGGGAGTTTCATGAAGCTAACATGGATGTAGCCTGTGCAGGAAAGGACACGCAGTACTCGAGTTGAGGGGGGATGGCATCCCCCCTGAAATAAAAACAGTCAAAATCATCCCCCCTGTAAAACTGCCATCCCTCCTTTCCATTCCTTATGTCATTTCATCAATGAATGTGGTTTTACTGCTATTTCAACATTTAGAGTCATCACCAGAAAAATAACACCAGAAAAATAACTTATTTGACAATTTTCACCTGTTTCAAGTACATTTTCACTTGAAATAAGTAGAAAAATCTGCCAGTGGGAGAAGATTTATAATTATTACAAGTAAAAAAATCTTGTTCCACTGGCAGATTTTTCTACTTATTTCAAGTGAAAATCTACTTGAAACAGGTGAAAATTGTTGTTTTTTCCAGTGATGAGTCTTGTTTTAAGTGTAATGAGATTTTTTTACTAAAATGAGACATTTTAACTAGAAATAAGACAAATATTCTTGTTAAGATTGTGAGTTTTTGCAGTGATCCATTTTACTTATCCTGTGAAGGACAGAGGCATATTGATAAGTTCAGAAAACTGTTTTTTATTGTTGTGTTTGATGTATTTGATGTAAGCCCAGTGGATATTTAAAGCTTACAGAAGGCTGCATTTAACTGCTGCTATGTCATTCCTGCAGTATTTCTGCAGGTGTTTTGGTCACTGCTATTATTTGTAATATATTATATTATTTGTAATCAGCACAAATTATCTGTCCCCATATGATAAAATCCACCATCCCCCCTGATTTTTTTTTACAACTCGAGTACTGAGGACACGTGACATTATAAAAACATGTTGTGTGTCCTTTTTTGCATAGGTTAAATCACTGTTAAAAAATGACCTAAATGGCATGTCCCTCATCACCTTGGCGCTGCCAAAGAAGGCACAATACTCAAATACCAAACTCTGAATGGCCTTGATGAAATCCCTACGTAGCATAGCCATTATACAGCTCAGTCCTTCAGCCCTTGCTCCCCCTGCACTGAAGCAGGCATCTCTCTCTCTCTCTCTCTCTCTCTCTCTCTCTCTCTCTCTCTCTCTCTCTCTCTCTCTCTCTCTCTCTCTCTCTCTCTCTCTCTCTCTCTCTCTCTCTCTCTCTCTCTCTCTCTCTCTCTCTCTTCTTTTTTCTTTCCATCTCCCATTGGAACAGACATGCAGGAGCCAGTAGTCATGGTAACTCCATTCTGGGTAAACTTAAGGATGCGTATGTGCATACACCGCTGTGGTTTAAATAAATTCTTTATTGATGGGAATGAATGGGCTTTGAGTCTGTGGCAGCTAGTTAGCTGTTTAAATACCGGTAGTGAGTAGTGTGTTTTGGAAGCATAAATGTCAAACTCAGTGATTTCCTAATGTCCCTGGTACAGTTATAGAGTGTGTGTGTGTAGTGGTGTGTGTGTGTGTGTGTGTGTGTGTGTGTGTGTGTGTGTGCCTACAAATGAACAAAACACCCAACAGATGTCTGGATTTATTGCAATTATTTCTACCCAGGCATACATGTTAAAGTGCATACATTTGCAAATGATCACTACAAGGAGTTTGGTAATTATTCATTTATGCATTTTTTAACTTCATATTTATTTTCATTATTTAAACATTTCAAAATCAGATTTTGTGACACTTATCTTTTTTCTTCTGCTGTAGCAAAGTTTTGATTTACAAGGTTTTTAAACGGGTCAAAATTGAAGACCAGCATTTCTCGTGATTTCTTGAGTTTCTGTCAGTATGTTTATACAAAGGTTGAATTATTGTGTGTGCAAATGAATTGACTGAAACATCTAAACTGAAACATCTTCCCAACCCTAAAAAATAAAAAAATAAATGAACATTGACAGAAATTAATTTTGGTGATGATGTAGTAAAATATGTAGTGCAGAAAAAAAGAAATAGCTTCAGTGTGACTGATGATTGTGAGGCTGTGTATCATCTCTGGCATCCTGACATGATCTGACATGATTCATCTCAAATCTATTAAATTAATGTCCCATTTTAGTTTAGGTGTCTCATTCAGTTTATCTCAATTCCAAGTTATTTGTTAAGAATTACTCTGCACAATAAAACCACAAATGTGTTTGGCTACAAACATGAAAGATTGAGGGTTTGTATCACCCAAGGTGACTAATGGAGATAAAGCTTGTACGGTGTGTTTTAACAGCTTGATGGGCCTTTTTTATAGCAGCACTTCAAAGCATAAACTTTTACCCACAGTACACATTATTCCCGAACTGCCTGAAATGTTTTGTTTGTATTCTTCCCTTCATTTAAAGGTGAAATATTCGGAAAAATCAAGAATGTCTTCCTATCTTGAGAGAGAAAGCTTAGGTTTTAAAGTGAATACAACTCAAAGAACTCCGGAAAAGCACAACTTGGCACTTTGTATGGATCATGTAAGATTGAAGATGTCGTCTGTTCAGATTTGCAGGGGGATCGGCACATCACAGAGAACTATGCAACCCACAACATCTTCATCTCCAAAACCCAACTTCAACTTCCCATCAGGGCGCATTCGTTGTACCGCAGAAGCAAGGAGCTAAAACTCTTTTATTATTGCTTTTTCTTTTTGCAACTGACAGTACCTTTTCATCTTTTTATGTATTTTATGTAATTCACTTAACCTAAAGTAATTAATTTCTCCCACACACACACACACATATATATATATATTATATATATATATAATATACATACATGGAGAGAGAGAGAGAGAGAGAGAGAAGGACTGATAGATGCCCAAGGTTTAGTGTGTGAAGCATTTCAAGCCTATCCTATCACAAGGGAGATAAGGAAGAGTGGACTTGAGTGGCTCACTCCATCCCATAAATGTCCTCTCCACAATGGGAGGTGTAAATTTGTTATTTAAGAGGGTAGTAGTGGGAAAGTCAGTGGCATTTTCACCAAATCGCATCGAAGATTCTTCATTAAGACTTCAAGAAATTACGTACATGTAAAAATAAAAAAAAGAGCAAAGGGGTCTCTTTTGAATAACAACATTACCATGAAACACCTGCACAAAGCCTGCGTTGTGGCGGGTTTGGCATTCATAACATGAGTAATGAGCAGCAGCTTTTGACTCGTCAGCTCACCAGAGAGAGTATACATTTTAAATTGGAAAAACAGACAGATCATAACAAGAAGTCTGCAAGGCGAGATAATTGCTTTTGTTTTACAACCAAACTGCTTCAGATAAGCTTTTAAAATAAAATAATGAACTTTCTGTGGGTCTAACTCACAGTCTAATAAAGCGACTGGTTTATTAGACTGCTTTATTTTTGCCAAATTAATTTCAAATATACTTTTATGCAAACTTTGAAACAACTGAAAAGCAGCCCACAAAAGAGGAAACAATTAGCAGGAAAGTTGGTTTCAGATCCATTCCCAAGGCAGGGTGCTTGCTCTTTTTCCAAATTAAAATTCCAGACTTTTCCCAGACTTTTTTAAAACTGATATTTTTTTTCCCAAGCCCTTAACTTTACGTACTTGTATACTTGTGTGCCTACTGCCTACTTCATTGGTTGAGATTGTACCAATTGTGTTTATTAGAAATGTTTGTTAGAATTTTTTATAGGCTAGTATTCAATGAACAAAGGCATTATTCACAGTAAATTATGTTTTTACTGATGAAAACCGTTTCAAAACATGAAAATCAGTACATGATTTCACATCAAACAAGTGTCACAAAGACTATCTATAAAAACACATGAATGGATGGATGTATGTAGAATTCAGTCTCTTCACTCGCATCTTATTTTTTCTGTCCTTGACATGACTGATCTTATCTTTATGTTATCTCATTTTAACTTCTGAACAAGCTGTATCAGAAGACATAAAAGTGCATATTTGACCTAGCTCACTTGGTAAGAACAAAAAGTTTATAGTTAAATAAACTATAAGTTTTATAGCCTACCTTTCTATTTCTCATTTCACAATGCCTTTGAGCATACTGTAAAATTCTACCATACATTTTTTCCCCATACTTTATTAAGACTTTCACACAAAATTCAAGACTTTTCAAGGTCTGGAAAACAGTGTTTCAAAATTCCATACTTATTAAGACTTTCATGACTTGCGCAAGCACCCTGCAAGGACACTTGAACATCCGGTCCAACTCCTGAGCTACAGCCACCAAATATAAGATAATCTAAAGCCCCACTAAGATGACAAAAAAGGGAAAGTTCTCTATCGACAAATAGTGTTTTTTTTTGTTTTTTTTTTCTGTGTGTATGTGTGTGCATGCGTCTCTTCACGAAGCCCACCAGTTTCTTTCAGAGCATGAACGTGAGGCTCACCAGAAGTCTGAATAGAAAAGCCGAGATGGAATAAATGGCGCAGTTGTCAAATTTGCATTCACCCACTGCTCTTCTGACAAGGTCATCTCAACACAGCTGTACCTCCACCATTAAGATCGCCGGGACTCAACAAGCCCACCCTACTCTGTTGTGTTTTCCCTAAAGCAGCGAGAGCTGCTGCTTCATATCACTCTAAAGAGCACAGATACCATGCATGTGTTAAACACAGCCGCTAAACTGCTTCTTCTTCCAAACTGCTCTCATCTCAGTGCACACATCAGTTTGTCAAGTTTTGTGTAACAGTACAGAGAGACCTAGAGGGAGAGAGCAGGATGGGCATGGGTGGGATGAAGACATGCTGAGAGCTGGATGAATGACTGAATAAAAGGCCTGCATGTTGTCTTTCTTCCACTGAGGGATTCTCAATGGAGGTGGAATGTAGGAATGGCGATATTTTACCGTTCACGATAAACCGTCAAAAAAATTGCCCACGGTAAGAATTTATCATCTCACGGTAAAAACGATACATTGAGGGAAATGAGCCTGAAAGAAAGAAAGAAAGAAAGAAAGAAAGAAAGAAAGAAAGAAAGAAAGAAAGAAAGAAAGAAAGAAAGAAAGAAAGAAAGAAAGAAAGAAGAAAGAAAGAAAGAAAGAAAGAAAGAAAGAAAGAAATGACCATGAAAGAAAGAAAGAAAGAAATGAGCCTGAAAGAAAGAAAGAAAGAAAGAAAGAAAGAAAGAAAGAAAGAAATGAGCATGAAAGAAAGAAAGAAAGAAAGAAAGAAAGAAAGAAAGAAAGAAAGAAAGAAAGAAAGAAAGAAAGAAAGAAAGAAAGAAAGAAAGAAAGAAAGAAAGAAAGAAGAAAGAAATGAGCATGAAAGAAAGAAGAAAGAAAGAAAGAAAGAAAGAAAGAAAGAAAGAAAGAAAGAAAGAAAAGAAAGAAGAAGAAAGAAAGAAGGAAAGAAAGAAAGAAAGAAAGAAAGAAAGAAAGAAAGAAAGAAAGAAAGAAAGAAATGAGCATGAAAGAAAGAAGAAAGAAATGAGCCTGAAAGGAAAGAAAGAAAGAAAGAAAGAAAGAAAGAAAGAAAGAAAGAAAGAAAGAAAGAAAGAAAGAAAGAAAGAAAGAAATGAGCATGAAAGAAAGAAAGAAAGAAAGAAAGAAAGAAAGAAAGAAAGAAAGAAAGAAAGAAAGAAAGAAAGAAAGAAAAGAAAGAAAGAAAGAAAGAAAGAAAGAAAGAAAGAAAGAAAGAAAGAAAGAAATGAGCATGAAAGAAAGAAAGAAGAAAGAAATTAGTCTGAAAGAAAGAAATAAGAAAGAAATGAGCCTGAAAGAAAGAAAGAAAGAAAGAAAGAAATGAGCATGAAAGAAAGAAAGAAGAAAGAAATTAGTCTGAAAGAAAGAAATAAGAAAGAAAGAAAGAAGAAAGAAAGAAAGAAAGAAAGAAAGAAAGAAAGAAAGAAAGAAAGAAAGAAAGAAAGAAAGAAAGAAAGAAAGAAGAAAGAAAGAAAGAAAGAAAGAAAGAAAGAAAGAAACAAAGAAAGAAACAAAGAAAGAAAGAAATATTCCGTTGATGACACTTTTTGTATTGGTATTTTTTTTTTATCGTTATTGGATAAATGCCAGAAATGATCGTGATACATTTTTTTTGTCCATACCGCCCATCCCTAGTGCAATGGCATATGCTTCCAGAGAGAGGACAGGAGGAGAGAAAGGACAGAGCTGTGAAGGAGGGATGCAGTCAAAAGGCAGATCGAAAGAGTGAGAGAGTGAGTCCATTCAACCACAATAGCTTTGTGATTGTAACTGTGCACACTGAGAGTTGATTCTATTATCTCACTAAACTGAAAAAGAAAAAAAAAATGAATGTATGCTCACAAGAATACATCCACACTGCAAAAAAAAACTGTGAAATTTAAGGTAAAATACTGGCAGCTGTGGTTGCCAGAATTTCATCGTAAAAAAACGTTAACAATGTATATGACATTACGATACGCTTTTCAGGCAACCATACATTTCATAGTTGAGAACTGTTTTATTTACAGTAAATTACTATGAAAAAAAAAATATTGTAAACCTGTTTATGTAGAAATTAAAGTATGTTTTTGCATAATGTTGAACAGTTTTATACTGTAAATTTAAATGGAAACATCAGCTAAATCTGTAATTTAGACAGAATAATACAGTTAATTTTAGGGTAATTACATGCTTGTGATATTACGGTATTTTCAAATTTTTTTACCAAAAAATTATATTTTTACAGTAAAATTTTGTGATTTCTACATATTATTACAGTAAAAAGTATAGTTATGTACTCTTTTCTTGATTTAGGGTAATATAATGTATCTACTACAGTGATATACTATTTTGGATTTTACGGTCGTTTTACTGTTGCTATTTTACAGTTTTTCACTGTAATTTTTACGAACATTTCTTACAGTGCAGTGCATACATCAGGCAGCCCATAATAACTAATATCTTTAGTCTGCTTGAAGTGAAAGCTTTGTGTAGTCTCACTGTCCCTCAGATGTTCGCTTTACACACACAGATGCTCACCATGGACACATAAACCCACACCGTACAAGTTACACTGACCTAACCCTAGTTTTTGATGGATGTAAATGACAGCGTGAAGATTTAAACACCTATTGCAACTTTAGTTGTGACCGTCTCCACTCCAGTTTGCTGCAAACATTTAGGCGCCGGAGTGTGGCGGGGGAAGTTTTGGTCACCTACCTTGGGTGAGCGTCCCATGAGGAAGCGGTAGAAGTAGCGAGCCACCTTGGTGAGCTGCCTCTTGCACCTTTTCCTGCACTGGCTCATCTTGGTGCAGCTCTGGAGGTGGAGGTGGTGATAGTGATGGTGGTGTCAGCCGGCTAATCTGCCCAGGGAAGCGAGCTCTCAGGGTAGGAGGAGAGGAACGGAGTGCCGTGAGTGTATGTGTGTGTGTATGTGTGTGTGTGTTTGTGTGTGTGTAAGTGTATGTATGTGGAAGTCTGATAGCTGCTGCCTCTCTTCTCCTCCTCACTCACACCTTCTCTCTCCTCTCACTGTTATCTTCTCCCCTTTTTCCAGCCCTCCGTTCTTCTCTCCACCTGTAGGGCGCTGGCTGTCAATCAGCCAGCAGCGCTCAGTCTCCTCCCTCTCACGTTCTGAGCAGCCCTCCTCTGGATCCTCATTGGCTGACGGAGTGTGGCAGAAAAATTACGGACCGACGCACATGAGAGAAAGCGCTTGTGTGTGTGAGTGTGTGTATATGAGAGGCAAATACTATAAAGAGGCCAGCTTGAGTGGCAGGTGGTGGTTTTTCTCAAGCTGCACACATGTTGTTGCTGCTTGTTTTTTTTTTCTCTCTTTTTATTCCCTCTGCTAATAGCTCCAAAAGACGTCAGGCTGTGAGGGTGTGTGTGTGTGTGTGTGTGTGTGTGAGTGTGTGTATATGAGAGGCAAATACTATAAAGAGGCCAGCTTGAGTGTAGAGATGGGTGGTATGGACTAAAAGATTTATCACGATAATTTATGGGATTTATCATGATAACGATAAAAATGACGATAAAAAAATACCAGTTCAACTCCACCTTTGTAACTATAAATCTATCTCATCATCATTTCTTTCTTTCTTTCTTTCTGTCTTTCTTTCTTTCTTCTTTCTTTTTCTTTCTTTCCTTTCTTTCTTTCTTTCTTTCTTCTTCTTTCTTTCTTTCTTTCTTTCTTTCTTTCTTTTTTGGCTCATTTCTTTCTTTCTTTCTTTCTTTCTTTCTGGCTCATTTATTTCTTTCTTTTGGCTCATTTCTTTCTTTCTTTCTTTCTTTCTTTTTGGCTCATTTCTTTCTTTCTTTCTTTCTTCTTTCTGGCTCATTTATTTCTTTCTTTTTGGCTCATTTCTTTCTTTCTCTTTCTTTCTTTCTTTCTGGCTCATTTATTTCTTTCTTTCTGGCTCATTTCTTTCTTTCTTTTTGGCTCATTTCTTTCTTTCTTTTGGCTCATTTCTTTCTTTCTTTCTTTCTTTCTTTCTTTCTTTCTTTCTTTCTTTCTTTCTTTCTTTCTTTCTCTTCTTTCTTTCTTTCTTTCTTTTTGGCTCATTTCTTTCTTTCTTTCTTTCTTTCTTTCTTCTTTGCTCCATTTCTTTCTTTCTTTCTTCTTCTTCTTTCTTCTCTGGCTCATTTCTTTCTTTCTTTTTGGCTCATTTCTTTCTTTCTTTTTGGGCTCATTTCTTTCTTTCTTTCTTTTCTTTCTTTTCTTTCTTTCTTTCTTTTCTTTCTTTCTTTCTTTTTGGCTCAATTTCTTTTCTTTCTTTCTTTCTTTCTTTCTTTCTCTTCTTTCTTTCTTTCTGGCTCATTTCTTTCTTTCTTTTGGCTCATTTCT